>NC_088400.1:63403347-63408347 GCF_034236695.1 Oncorhynchus nerka | reverse complement strand
TACCCCAGAGAGCAGCACACAGTATCTCAGAGTTGAAGCGCTTCTTGTATTTGCGTATCTCAGGCGTGTCACTGTGAGGTCGTATGTTGGTTGGGTTCACGTTGACCACGCTGATCTTTCTGGCCTCGGCTAGCCTGGCCTGCTCCTGATGCAGCAACTCACTGGTGAACAGACCTGAAACCACAGAACAACGTTATAGTATAGTGGAGGCAGGTAGCCCAGAGGTTAGAGCCTTGGGCCATTAAGCAAAAGGTCGCTGGATTGAATCCCTGAGCTGAAAAGGTGAAACATCTGCTGCTGTGCCCTTGAGCAAGGCACTTAACCCTAATTGCTCTAAGGTTGCCGCTGACCCTGGCCGTGACCCCGCTCACCGAGGGTGTCTCTGGGAGAGTTGGGATATTCAAAAACACATTTCCATTTCACACATGTATTAATACACACTTGTACATCTGTGAAATAGGACAAATAGAAGCACAGGTTTGTTTTGTAACGTTTACACTACATTACAACCTTACAATAACATAAACACAACATTACAGCAACCAAAGAATAACCTTACAACAACATAAACACAACATTACAGCAACTAAAGAATAACCTTACAATAACATTAACACAACATTACCAGCTGAGTTCTCTTCCTCGTCTTCAGTAGGGGAGGTCTGATAGGACCTTGGGTCACCGAATGGGGAGAAGGAGGCTTTAGATCCAAATTGCTGGAAAGAAACAATCAATGAGCACAACTGTAGACAACAACTAAAGAATCACTGTGTATGTGTGTGTGTGTGTGTGTGTGTGTGTGTGTGTGTGAGTGTGTTACCTCTTTCAGTGCATCCAGGGTTGAGGGTGAAGAGGAGCTCTGCTGGACCAGGTCAGGGAGATTACCTTGGTTACCGCTGCCGTGAAGGTTGCTATGAAACCCGTTACTCTCACCATGGCCTGGTGCCCTCCTCCTATCCTCCGCCTGAGAGAGACACAGAGAGAGAGAAAGCTAAGTTGTATGTCCGTGCGTGTGTGTGCGTGTGTGTGCGTGCGTGTATGCGTATGTGTGTGTGTGTGTGTGTGTGTGTGTGTGTGTGTGTGTGTGTGTGTGTGTGGGTGTGTGCGCGTGCGTGTGCGGGTGTGTGTGTGTGTCTCACCTCTGTCATGATCAGAGTGCTGTCCTGTGTTGTGTTGAAGGAGCCTGCCAGAGGTTCTTCAGTCAAACCTTCATATGCTTCACCCTGCTGCGGCCTGCAAAAAACACACACACACACACACACACACACACACACACACACACACACACACACAGTCAGATCCCCTACATACAACTCACCACAACTGTAAATTGATGGCATAGTATACACACATCTGTGTTAAATACACACACACTTACATGACGGCCACAGTCCCATCTTGCCCCGTCTCTCCGTCCTCGTCGCTGCTCTCTGACCGCTCCTCACTCGAGGATGAGTAGTCTGTCACCTTGGAAACAGAGATAATACAATCCATTCTATCACCTTTATTTGGAAGGTATACTGTCTGAAAGTGTACACTATGAAGGTATACTGTCTGAAAGTGTACACTATGAAGGTATACTGTCTGAAAGTGTACACTATGAAGGTATAATATCAGAAAGTGTACACTATGAAGGTCTACTGTCTGAAAGTGTACACTATGAAGGTATACTGTCTGAAAGTGTACACTATGAAGGTATACTGTCTGAAAGTGTACACTATGAAGGTATACTGTCTGAAAGTGTACACTATGAAGGTATACTGTCTGAAAGTGTACACTATGAAGGTATAATATCTGAAAGTGTACACTATGAAGGTATGACATATGAAAGTGTACACTATGAAGGTATAACATATGAAAGTGTACACTATGAAGGTATACTGTCTGAAAGTGTACACTATGAAGGTATAATATCTGAAAGTGTACACTATAAAGGTATACTGTCTGAAAGTGTACACTATGAAGGTCTACTGTCTGAAAGTGTACACTATGAAGGTATAATATCTGAAAGTGTACACTATAAAGGTATACTGTCTGAAAGTGTACACTATGAAGGTCTACTGTCTGAAAGTGTACACTATGAAGGTATACTGTCTGAAAGTGTACACTATGAAGGTATAACATATGAAAGTGTACACTATAAAGGTATACTGTCTGAAAGTGTACACTATGAAGGTATAATATCAGAAAGTGTACACTATGAAGGTATACTGTCTGAAAGTGTACACTATGAAGGGATACTGTCTGAAAGTGTACACTATGAAGGTATAATATCAGAAAGTGTACACTATGAAGGTCTACTGTCTGAAAGTGTACACTATGAAGAAATACTGTTTGAAAGTGTACACTATGAAGGTATAACATATGAAAGTGTACACTATGAAGGTATACTGTCTGAAAGTGTACACTATGAAGGGATACTGTCTGAAAGTGTACACTATGAAGGTATACTGTCTGAAAGTGTACACTATGAAGGGATACTGTCTGAAAGTGTACACTATGAAGGGATACTGTCTGAAAGTGTACACTATAAAGGTATATTGTCTGAAAGTGTACACTATGAAGGTATACTGTCTGAAAGTGTACACTATGAAGGTATACTGTCTGAAAGTGTACACTATGAAGGGATACTGTCTGAAAGTGTACACTATGAAGGGATACTGTCTGAAAGTGTACACTATAAAGGTATATTGTCTGAAAGTGTACACTATGAAGGTATACTGTCTGAAAGTGTACACTATGAAGGGATACTGTCTGAAAGTGTACACTATGAAGGGATACTGTCTGAAAGTGTACACTATAAAGGTATATTGTCTGAAAGTGTACACTATGAAGGTATACTGTCTGAAAGTGTACACTATGAAGGTATACTGTCTGAAAGTGTACACTATGAAGGTATACTGTCTGAAAGTGTACACTATAAAGGTATACTGTCTGAAAGTGTACACTATGAAGGTATACTGTCTGAAAGTGTACACTATAAAGGTATACTGTCTGAAAGTGTACACTATGAAGGTCTACTGTCTGAAAGTGTACACTATGAAGGTATACTGTCTGAAAGTGTACACTATGAAGGTATAACATATGAAAGTGTACACTATAAAGGTATACTGTCTGAAAGTGTACACTATGAAGGTATAATATCAGAAAGTGTACACTATGAAGGTATACTGTCTGAAAGTGTACACTATGAAGGGATACTGTCTGAAAGTGTACACTATGAAGGTATAATATCAGAAAGTGTACACTATGAAGGTCTACTGTCTGAAAGTGTACACTATGAAGGTATACTGTCTGAAAGTGTACACTATGAAGGTATAACATATGAAAGTGTACACTATGAAGGTATACTGTCTGAAAGTGTACACTATGAAGGGATACTGTCTGAAAGTGTACACTATGAAGGTATACTGTCTGAAAGTGTACACTATGAAGGGATACTGTCTGAAAGTGTACACTATGAAGGGATACTGTCTGAAAGTGTACACTATAAAGGTATATTGTCTGAAAGTGTACACTATGAAGGTATACTGTCTGAAAGTGTACACTATGAAGGTATACTGTCTGAAAGTGTACACTATGAAGGGATACTGTCTGAAAGTGTACACTATGAAGGTATACTGTCTGAAAGTGTACACTATGAAGGTATACTGTCTGAAAGTGTACACTATGAAGGTATACTGTCTGAAAGTGTACACTATGAAGGTCTACTGTCTGAAAGTGTACACTATGAAGGTATACTGTCTGAAAGTGTACACTATGAAGGTATACTGTCTGAAAGTGTACACTATGAAGGTATACTGTCTGAAAGTGTACACTATGAAGGTATACTGTCTGAAAGTGTACACTATGAAGGTATAATATCTGAAAGTGTACACTATGAAGGTATAATATCTGAAAGTGTACACTATGAAGGGATACTGTCTGAAAGTGTACACTATGAAGGTCTACTGTCTGAAAGTGTACACTATGAAGGTATAACATTTGAAAGTGTACACTATGAAGGTATACTGTCTGAAAGTGTACACTATGAAGGTCTACTGTCTGAAAGTGTACACTATGAAGGTATAACATCTGAAAGTGTACACTATGAAGGTATACTGTCTGAAAGTGTACACTATGAAGGTATAACATCTGAAAGTGTACACTATGAAGGTATACTGTCTGAAAGTGTACACTATGAAGGTATACTGTCTGAAAGTGTACACTATGAAGGTATACTGTCTGAAAGTGTACACTATGAAGGTATAATATCAGAAAGTGTACACTATGAAGGTCTACTGTCTGAAAGTGTACACTATGAAGGTATAACATATGAAAGTGTACACTATGAAGGTATACTGTCTGAAAGTGTACACTATGAAGGTATACTGTCTGAAAGTGTACACTATGAAGGTATACTGTCTGAAAGTGTACACTATGAAGGTATACTGTCTGAAAGTGTACACTATGAAGGTATAACATCTGAAAGTGTACACTATGAAGGTATAATATCAGAAAGTGTACACTATGAAGGTATACTGTCTGAAAGTGTACACTATGAAGGGATACTGTCTGAAAGTGTACACTATGAAGGTATACTGTCTGAAAGTGTACACTATGAAGGTCTACTGTCTGAAAGTGTACACTATGAAGGTATAACATATGAAAGTGTACACTATGAAGGTATAATGTCTGAAAGTGTACACTATGAAGGGATACTGTCTGAAAGTGTACACTATGAAGGTATACTGTCTGAAAGTGTACACTATGAAGGTCTACTGTCTGAAAGTGTACACTATGAAGGTATAACATATGAAAGTGTACACTATGAAGGTCTACTGTCTGAAAGTGTACACTATGAAGGTATAATATCAGAAAGTGTACACTATGAAGGTATAATATCTGAAAGTGTACACTATGAAGGTATACTGTCTGAAAGTGTACACTATGAAGGTATACTGTCTGAAAGTGTACACTATGAAGGTATACTGTCTGAAAGTGTACACTATGAAGGTATA
>NC_088400.1:63388347-63395847 GCF_034236695.1 Oncorhynchus nerka | reverse complement strand
GGAAAGAAGAATTAGAATGAGAGGAGGAAGAGGTGTCTATTTCTACATCTATGTCATTTACTTCTATGTCTATTCTACGACAGGGGGAGATGGAGCTGCCACTACGGCCACTGACCCATATCTGCCCCTGGTCTTTCACCCCCAGGTTATGTCCCTGGTTGGGGCTGGAGCTGGGTGCCCATGCTGGCCCATTGAGGGCCTCTTGGTTAGGGGCTTGGGGATTAGAGATGGGGTTCTCTTTTCGAGATTGGTTGGGGTTGGGGTTAGGGCTGGGGCCTCGGTTAAAGCCAGCCTGTTGCCCCTTCCCATTATGCTGTGGCCCCTGGTTGGGGTTGTGTTGTGGCCCTGGGTGTTTAGGTCTGGGACTGCGTCCTCGGTCTTGCTGACCAGCCTTCTGACCGACTTCGCTAGGCCCTTTTGGCCCCCGGTTGTTGTGTTGTACTACCCCCTGGTGGTTGGCTCTGGTATTGAATCCTCTTTCTTTCTGTCTGACCACCCTCTGACCGGCTTTCTGAGCTCTCATCTCTCTAACCTGCTGGCTGATCTCCTGTTTCAGAACAGGATCTACTAGATCCCTGGTCTCCAGGGTGATACGGATGTGAGGGGGGCGGGTGGGGGCGGAGGGGGCTCGGCGAGGGAGGTTGGCGTGGGAGGGAATGGGGGATGAAGGTTGGTTGAAGGAGTGGCTTTGTCTGAGGAATGGGCGGGGTGAGTGGCTCTGGGGGTGTTTCTGCTGCTTCAGGACCTGTAGACAAGGTGGGGCAGAAGTTAAACAAGCACACACACACACACGTGAACAGAGACCAATTCACACATGCACACTCTTCAAACACACACATCAAATATAAAAACACACATGAGAACTGTAACAGAAGAACACAATATCTTGTTCCGATCCACACTGTATGCACCACTACACAGACAATGTTGTAGTTAGACTGAGAGTGTACTCATGATCTTCAGTTATGAATGTTGTCCAGAGAGTCTCTCCAGCATCTTCTCTCGAACCCTTCTGCTTCTGTCTGTAGAAACTATCAGTGTAGACACCAGGCCTGTGTGTGTGTGTGTGTGTGTGTGTGTGTGTGTGTGTGTGTGTGTGTGTGTGTGTGTGTGTGTGTGTGTGTGTGTGTGTGTGTGTGTACCTCTTTAGCCCATGCAGGTTTGTCAGTAGGACTAGCTGAGTCTTTATAGTGATACAGCGGTTTCTTCTCGCCTGGTCGGCCATCTTGGTTTTGTTGTTGTTGTTGTTGCTGTTGCTGTTGTAGAGACACCAGGTAGGCTCTCTACAAAACAAATAGGCAACAATTGACCATCTCTTCAATTATTCAACACCATTGTTATATGACATCATCATAAGAGCCAAGTGTTACCTCCTGTTGTAACTGTCTCTGGAGTCTCTCGGCTTGACGTTGTTCCTCAATCTGCTTACGCTTATACTCCTATGGAGACACACACACACACACACACACACACACACACACACAAGGCTGTTATTATCCGATCTTAACCAAATCACTTTCATGACAGCACAGAGCCAAGCAACAGAGACACATGACACACATGACCAATAGCATCACTCCATACAGGACAGGTTGACCAATGGGATCCATACAGGACAGGGCTCACAGGGACGTTCCATGATCCATATACAAATGACCTCGACTAACCTGTACATTGACTCGGTACCAGTATCCCCTGTATATAGCCTCATTATTGTTATGTAATTTACTTTTTTTTTTTTTGACTTTAGTTTATTTCGTAAATATTTTCTTAACTTTTCTTGAACTGCATTGTTGGTTACGTGCTTGTCAGTAAGCATTTCACGGTAAAGTTTACACCTGTTGTATTCGGCGCATGTTACAAATAACGTGTGATGTGATTTGATGGGGCTGGGGAGGGGGGTTTCCTTGCAGGGTAAGGACTTGCAGAGAGGAACGAGGAACAACAAACACTGGACACAGGGACAAGGTACAGGTTTACACCACAGGCTCTGTAGCTGTAGTTTCACAGGGTTGAGGGGTCAAACTTCAGAGGAGGGGGGTAGGTAGATGTACACATGCAGGTATACAATGGGCCTGCTCCTGTAGAAGTTATTGAGGGGTCAGGGGTGAGAGGTCAGGGGTATATATACATAGACATGCAGGGGTAACAGAGTTACCAGCAGTAGAGCCTGCTCCTGTATAAGTTATTGAGGGGTCAGGGGTGAGAGGTCAGGGGTCAGGGGTATATATATATAGACATGCAGGGGTAACAGTGTTACCAGCAGTAGAGCCTGCTCCTGTAGAAGTTATTGAGGGGTCAGGGGTGAGAGGTCAGGGGTATATATACATAGACATGCAGGGGTAACAGTGTTACCAGCAGTAGAGCCTGCTCCTGTAGAAGCTGTTGCTGTAGGATCTCTAACTGTCTCTGTTCCTCCTCCAGCTGTCTACGGATATACTCCTATCACAACGCAGCATGGAGGGAAGGAGAGAACAGGAAACAGAAAGAGAGTCAGACAGAGATATACTCCTATCACAACGCAGCATGGAGGGAAGGAGAGAACAGGAAACAGAAAGAGAGTCAGACAGAGATATACTCCTATCACAACGCAGCATGGAGGGAAGGAGAGAACAGGAAACAGAAAGAGAGTCAGACAGAGATATACTCCTATCACAACGCAGCATGGAGGGAAGGAGAGAACAGGAAACAGAAAGAGAGTCAGACAGAGATATACTCCTATCACAACGCAGCATGGAGGGAAGGAGAGAACAGGAAACAGAAAGAGAGTCAGACAGAGATATACTCCTATCACAACGCAGCATGGAGGGAAGGAGAGAACAGGAAACAGAGAGAGAGTCAGACAGAGATATACTCCTATCACAACGCAGCATGGAGGGAAGGAGAGAACAGGAAACAGAGAGAGAGTCAGACAGAGATATACTCCTATCACAACGCATGGAGCATGGAGGGAAGAGAGAGAGAACATGGAGGGAAGGAAACAGAAAAGAGAGAGTCAGACAGAGATGTACTCCTAATGCAGTCTGGAGGGAAGGAGAGAACAGGAAACAGAAAGAGAGAGTCAGACAGAGATGTACTCCTAATGCAGCCTGGAGGGAAGGAGAGAACAGGAAACAGAAAGAGACAGTCAGACAGAGATGTACTCCTAATGCAGTCTGGAGGGAAGGAGAGAACAGGAAACAGAAAGAGAGTCAGACAGAGATGTACTCCTAATGCAGTCTGGAGGGAAGGAGAGAACAGGAAACAGAGAGAGAGATATACTCCTAATGCAGTCAGAAACAGAAAGAGATCAGACAGAGATACTCCTAATGCAGTCTGGAGGAAGGAGAGAACAGGAAACAGAAAGAGAGAGTCAGACAGAGATGTACTCCTAATGCAGTCTGGAGGAAGGAGAGAACAGGAAACAGAAAGAGAGAGTCAGACAGAGATGTACTCCTAATGCAGCCTGGAGGGAAGGAGAGAACAGGAAACAGAAAAACAGACAAGATGAGAGTCAGACAGAGATGTACTCCTAATGCAGTCTGGAGGGAAGAAGAGAACAGGAAACAGAAAGAGAGAGTCAGACAGAGATGTACTCCTAATGCAGCCTGGAGGGAAGGAGAGAACAGGAAACAGAAAGAGAGAGTCAGACAGAGATGTACTCCTAATGCAGTCTGGAGGGAAGGAGAGAACAGGAAACAGAAAGAGAGAGTCAGACAGAGATGTACTCCTAATGCAGCCTGGAGGGAAGGAGAGAACAGGAAACAGAAAGAGAGAGTCAGGCAGAGATGTACTCCTAATGCAGTCTGGAGGGAAGGAGAGAACAGGAAACAGAAAGAGAGAGTCAGACAGAGATGTACTCCTAATGCAGTCTGGAGGGAAGGAGAGAACAGGAAACAGAAAGAGAGAGTCAGACAGAGATGTACTCCTAATGTAGTCTGGAGGGAAGGAGAGAACAGGAAACAGAAATAGAGTCAGACAGAGATGTACTCCTAATGCAGCCTGGAGGGAAGGAGAGAACAGGAAACAGAGAGAACAAGAGACAGATATACTCCTATACACCGTAGCAGCAGGAAGAGAGAGAACAAGAGACAGATATACTCCTATACACCGTAGCAGCAGGAAGAGAGAGAACAAGAGACAGATATACTCCTATACACCGTAGCAGCAGGAAGAGAGAGAACAAGAGACAGATATACTCCTATACACCGTAGCAGCAGGAAGAGAGAGAACAAGAGACAGATATACTCCTATACACCGTAGCAGCAGGAAGAGAGAGAACAAGAGACAGATATACTCCTATACACCGTAGCAGCAGGAAGAGAGAGAACAAGAGACAGATATACTCCTATACACCGTAGCAGCAGGAATCTACTATCTGTTATCTACTTCCGGGTTGGAGCGAGCGGTCGCATTCGCACTTCGGCCCGCAGGTAGTATAACTTTTCATTACATTTCACTATAGCACAACGGTTTGATTTGTCTAATCTTAGCAATTTCTTCTTAGCTAGCTACATAGCCGTCTTTGTATCAAAGATAATTGCGTAATTATCGTATTTCGTCGTCCTAACGTAGTCTACACTGCTATCTGCCCAGCAGCTAGCCAGCTAGCCAGCTAGCTAACGTCCACCGTCTACCGAATAGCAGCATTGTAAAAACTATTACACTCAACTGAACGACTTGATTAGTGTAGTGTTAGCTAGCTACATAGTTGTCTTTGCTGTCTTCGTATCCAAGATAATTGTGTGGTTTAGAGTGTGTAGTCTTAGAGTGATTATCTTAATTTACCGAGGTTAGCTAGCCAGCTATTTGTCGTCCTTAACGTAGGAGACACTGCTAGCTAGCCAACAGCTAGCCAACGTCTACCGAATAGAACTTCCTCACTCAACAACCCGGTCGCATTCCGCTTCGCTCCACAGGTAGTATCACATTTTCATTTCATTTCATTACAGTACAACGGTTTGATTTGTTTGATCGTAGCTAGCTACATAGCTAGCTACATAGCCGTCTTTGTATCAAAGATAATTGTGTAGTCTAGAGCGATTTTCTAGGTTAGCTAGCCAGCTATTGTCGTTCTTTTAACGCAACGTAACGTAATCAACACTGCTAGCTAGCCAGCTAGCCCCGAATAGCAGCACTGTAGAAACTATCACACTCAACGGAACGACTTGATTAGTGTAGTGTCAACAACGCAGCCACTGCCAGCTAGCCTACAAAGTCAACAACGCAGCCACTGCCAGCTAGCCTACTTCAGCAGTACTGTATCATTTTAATCATTTTAGTCAATAAGATTCTTGCTACGTAAGCTTAACTTTCTGAACATTCGAGACGTGTAGTCCACTTGTCATTCCAATCTCCTTTGCATTAGCGTAGCCTCTTCTGTAGCCTGTCAACTATGTGTCTGTCTATCCTGTTCTCTCCTCTCTGCACAGACCATACAAACGCTCCACACCGCGTGGCCGCGGCCACCTAATCTGGTGGTCCCAGCGCGCACGACCCACGTGGAGTTCCAGGTCTCCGGTAGCCTCTGGAACTGCCGATCTGCGGCCAACAAGGCAGAGTTCATCTCAGCCTATGCCTCCCTCCAGTCCCTCGACTTCTTGGCACTGACGGAAACATGGATCACCACAGATAACACTGCTACTCCTACTGCTCTCTCTTCGTCCGCCCACGTGTTCTCGCACACCCCGAGAGCTTCTGGTCAGCGGGGTGGTGGCACCGGGATCCTCATCTCTCTCCCAAGTGGTCATTCTCTCTTTCTCCCTTACCCATCTGTCTATCGCCTCCTTTGAATTCCATGCTGTCACAGTTACCAGCCCTTTCAAGCTTAACATCCTTATCATTTATCGCCCTCCAGGTTCCTCGGAGAGTTCATCAATGAGCTTGATGCCTTGATAAGCTCCTTTCGTGAGGACGGCTCACCTCTCACAGTTCTGGGCGACTTTAACCTCCCCACGTCTACCTTTGACTCATTCCTCTCTGCCTCCTTCTTTCCACTCCTCTCCTCTTTTGACCTCACCCTCTCACCTTCCCCCTACTCACAAGGCAGGCAATACGCTCGAGCTCATCTTTACTAGATGCTGTTCTTCCACTAACCTCATTGCAACTCCCCTCCAAGTCTCCGACCACTACCTTGTATCCTTTTCCCTCTCGCTCTCATCCAACACTTCCCACACTGCCCCTACTCGGATGGTATCGCGCCGTCCCAACCTTCGCTCTCTCTCCCCGCTACTCTCTCCTCTTCCATCCTATCATCTCTTCCCTCTGCTCAAACCTTCTCCAACCTATCTCCTGATTCTGCCTCCTCAACCCTCCTCTCCTCCCTTTCTGCATCCTTTGACTCTCTATGTCCCCTATCCTCCAGGCCGGCTCGGTCCTCCCCTCCCGCTCCGTGGCTCGACGACTCATTGCGAGCTCACAGAACAAGGCTCCGGGCAGCCGAGCGGAAATGGAGGAAAACTCGCCTCCCTGCGGACCTGGCATCCTTTCACTCCCTCCTCTCTACATTTTCCTCTTCTGTCTCTGCTGCTAAAGCCACTTTCTTCCACTCTAAATTCCAAGCATCTGCCTCTAACCCTAGGAAGCTCTTTGCCACCTTCTCCTCCCTCCTGAATCCTCCTCCCCCTCCCCCTCCTCCCTCTCTGCAGATGACTTCGTCAACCATTTTGAAAAGAAGGTCGACGACATCCGATCCTCGTTTGCTAAGTCAAACGACACCGCTGGTTCTGCTCACACTGCCCTACCCTGTGCTCTGACCTCTTTCTCCCTCTCTCTCCAGATGAAATCTCGCGTCTTGTGACGGCCGGCCGCCCAACAACCTGCCCGCTTGACCCTATCCCCTCCTCTCTTCTCCAGACCATTTCCGAAGACCTTCTCCCTTACCTCACCTCGCTCATCAACTCATCCCTGACCGCTGGCTACGTCCCTTCCGTCTTCAAGAGAGCGAGAGTTGCACCCCTTCTGAAAAAACCTACACTCGATCCCTCCGATGTCAACAACTACAGACCAGTATCCCTTCTTTCTTTTCTCTCCAAAACTCTTGAACGTGCTGTCCTTGGCCAGCTCTCCCGCTATCTCTCTCAGAATGACCTTCTTGATCCAAATCAGTCAGGTTTCAAGACTAGTCATTCAACTGAGACTGCTCTTCTCTGTATCACAGAGGCGCTCCGCACTGCTAAAGCTAACTCTCTCTCCTCTGCTCTCATCCTTCTAGACCTATCGGCTGCCTTCGATACTGTGAACCATCAGATCCTCCTCTCCACCCTCTCCGAGTTGGGCATCTCCGGCGCGAGAATCTGTCTCCTCACCACGCGCTCTCACCACTGGCGTCCCCCAGGGCTCTGTTCTAGGCCCTCTCCTATTCTCGCTATACACCAAGTCACTTAGCTCTGTCATAACCTCACATGGTCTCTCCTATCATTGCTATGCAGACGACACACAATTAATCTTCTCCTTTCCCCCTTCTGATGACCAGGTGGTGAATCGCATCTCTGCATGTCTGGCAGACATATCAGTGTGGAT
>NC_088400.1:63375847-63383347 GCF_034236695.1 Oncorhynchus nerka | reverse complement strand
CAATCACTTAGATCATGTATTTCAGGTAGAGATACCTAGAAATGTCATTTCAATAATTGAACTTGTGTTAGTCAACAAGTTGTTGACTAACCAAAATGTTGGTTAATCTCTCAGCACTAAATATTAGCAATACTTACCCTGAGGATCTCTCTGCAGATGTAGGCAGTCCACTCCTCCTTTAGTGAGTTCCCCTTGGTGTTCTTAATCAGATCTGTTATTGAGCCCGCCCCACAGAACTCCATCACCAACTACAGAGACAGATTGAGACAGAGAGAGACAGAGAGAGAGAGAGAGAGAGAGACAAAGAGAGAGACAAAGAGAGAGACAAAGAGAGAGACAAAGAGACAAAGAGAGAGAGAGAGAAAAATAGAGAGAGAGAGAGAGAGAGAGAGAGAGATAGAGACAAAGAGAGAGATAGAGACAAAGAGCGAGAGAGAGAGAGACAAAGAGGCAAAGAGAGAGACAAAAGAGAGACAAAGAAAGAGAGAGACAAAGAAAGAGAGAGGCAAAGAGAGAGAGAGAGAGACAAAGAGAGAGAGAGAAAGGGAGAGACAAAGAGAGAGAGAGACAAAGAGAGAGAGACAAAGAAAGAGAGAGACAAAGAGAGAGAGAGAGACAAAGAGAGAGAGAGAGAGAGAGAGAGAGACAAAGAGAGAGAGAGAGAGAGAGAGAGAGAGAGAGAGAGAGAGAGAGAGAGACAAAGAGAGAGACAAACAGAGAGAGAGAGACAAAGAGAGAGAGAGAGAGAGAGACAGAGAGAGAGAGAGAGAGAGAGAGAGACAAAGAGAGAGACAAAGAGAGAGAGAGAGACAAAGAGAGAGAGAGAAAAAGAGAGAGACAAAGAGAGAGAGAGAGAGAGAGAGAGAGAGACAGAGAGAGAGAGAGAGAGAGACAGAGAGAGAGAGACAAAAAGAGAGAGAGAGAGAGAGAGAGAGACAAAGACAACGAGAGAGAGAGAGAGAGAGACAAAGAGAGACAAAGACAATGAGAGAGAGAGAGAGAGACAAAGAGAGACAAAGACAATGAGAGAGAGAGAGAGAGAGAGAGAGAGAGAGAGAGAGAGAGAGAGAAAGGTTACCACACACACACACCTGTGCACATACGCACGCAGGCGCACATGGATGCAAACACACACACACACACGTACCCATAGCTGGTCGTCGATGCCAGGAGGGTTCTTCTTGACGAAGGCACCGTAGTAGGTGGCAATGTTCCGATGGTGGCTGTACTTCTTCAACATGTTGATCTCTGCTTTAATCTCCTCTTCCTCATCCTGGAACACACACACATTACAATTCTACACACACATATGCACCTTAGAATGTGTGTGTGTGTGTGTGTGTGTGTGTGTGTGTGTGTGTGTGTGTGTGTGTGTGTGTGTGTGTGTGTGTGTGTGTGTGTGTGTGTGTGTGTGACTTACCCCGGTGACATCCATGACCTTGATGGCTGCAAGTTGCCCTGTCTTGACATGACGACCCTGAGACAGATAGAAGATTATTAGTTAATGACCTAAGATTAAAGGAAAGTTCCTCCCCGTGTGATGCGTTTTGCAGGGGACGGGACGGGAGGAGGGAAGGGGAGGAGGGAAGGGGAGAAGGGGGAAGGGGAGGAGGGAAGGGGAGGGGAGGGGAGAAGGGGGAAGGGGAGGAGGGAAGGGGGAAGGGGAGGAGGGAAGGGGGAAGAGGAGGAGGGGGGAAGGAGGAGGAAGGGGGAAGGGGAGGAGGGAAGGGGGAAGAGGAGGGGGAAGAGGAAGGGGGGAGGGAACGGGGGGAGGGGGAAGGGGGAAGGGAAGGGGGGAGGGAGGGGAGGGAAGGGGGGGGAGGGGAGGGGAGGGGAGGGGAGAAGAGAAGAGAAGGAGGGAAGAGGAGGTGAGGGGAGGAGGTGAGGGGACGAGGGAAGGGGGAAGGGGAGGAGGGAAGGGGAGGGGAGGGGAGGAGGGAAGTGGGGAAGGGAAGGGGAGGGGAGGAGGGAAGGGGAGGAGGGAGGGGGATGGGGAGGGGAGTAGGGAAGGGGAGGGAAGGGGGAAGGGGAGGTGAGGAAAGAGGAGGTGAGGGGAGGAGGGAAAGGGACGAGGGAAGGGGAAGGGGAGGAGGGAAGGGGAGGGGAGGGAGGAGGGAAGTGGGGAAGGGAAAGGGAGGGGAGGGGAGGAGGGAAGGGGAGGAGGGAGGGGGATGGGGAGGGGAGTAGGGAAGGGGAGGGAAGGGGGGAAGGGAAGGGAAGGGAAAGCGAGAAGGAGAGGATGTGGGGAATTAAGCAATGACTAGTCACAGGCCAATGAGCTACCACTCTGACTCATACAGGCTACAGTAGAGTCCATAAGTTTCACCACACACACACACACACACACACACACACACACACACACACACACACACACACACACACACACACACACACGTTCTTGGAGACATTTTTTTCTTTTAGGATCACTCTGCCCCAATTCCACAACTACAAAAGACTCTTTGTTTGACAAAAACAATAGAATTACCAGAATACAGCAGTCTATTGACCTCAAAGTCCAACACACACACACACACACGTGTTGGTGGGGTGTGTGTGTGTCAACTCTCATAGCAAGGAAAGCCCTTCTCTTCCCTAAGTCGACTCATTCAGAATGTAAAGCATTGTTCCTTTTTTCATTCGTTAATTTGTTATTCTCGCCTTCCTGACCTAGATCTGCTGTCTCAAGCCTCATAGCACCAACCAGTTGACGAGTGTGTGTGCTCGTGGGTGTGTGCGCAATTGCTTGTGTGTGTGTATGTTTGTGTGTGTGCGTCCACTGCCAACTCCATTACACAGATCCCCTCAGATACATTTACTATGCAGGACACTTCCTGTCCGTAGCCTAGCAACAGGCCTGGCTGTCCAACGTACAGTGGCCAACACACACACATCAGGAGAGGAGAAGAAGTGAGCATTGTCCTGCTAGGGGTGAGGGGATAAGTGGGTGATGGGATGGACAGAATGACTGAAGGTTGGAGGCTATTTTTCCCCATTTCCATGACCACAGCAACCTTCCCCAGAGGAGGGAATGATGAGAGGAAACCACTTTCTCCCTCCCTCCTCTCCTGCACGGACTACCCAGTCTAAGACATGTATGCACAGACTACCCAGTCTAAGACATGCATACTGTTTGCAGTATGCACAGACTACCCAGTCTAAGAAATGCATACTGTTTTCAGTATGCACGGACTACCCAGTCTAAGACATGCATACTGTTTGCAGTATGCACGGACTACCCAGTCTAAGACATTCCTACTGTTTGCAGTATGCACAGACTACCCAGTCTAAGACATG
Source organism: Oncorhynchus nerka (assembly GCF_034236695.1). Classification (NCBI taxonomy): domain Eukaryota; kingdom Metazoa; phylum Chordata; class Actinopteri; order Salmoniformes; family Salmonidae; genus Oncorhynchus; species Oncorhynchus nerka. The sequence goes on along the minus strand of NC_088400.1, from coordinate 63,380,050 downwards.
CATATTGTGCACTGTTTATGACTACCCAGTCTAAGACATGAGTATGCCCAGTCTAAGACATTCCTACTGTTTGCAGTATGCACAGACTACCCAGTCTAAGACATGCATATTGTTTGCAGTATGCACGGACTACCCAGTCTAAGACATGCATGCTGTTTGCAGTATGCACGGACTACCCAGTCTAAGACATCTAAGACATGCATACTGTTTGCAGTATGCACGGACTACCCAGTCTAAGACATGCATACTGTTTGCAGTATGCACTGACTACCCAGTCTAAGACATGTATGCACAGACTACCCAGTCTAAGACATGCATACTGTTTGCAGTATGCACGGACTACCCAGTCTAAGACATGTATGCACAGACTACCCAGTCTAAGACATGCATACTGTTTGCAGTATGCACAGACTACCCAGTCTAAGACATGCATACTGTTTGCAGTATGCACAGACTACCCAGTCTAAGACATGCATACTGTTTGATGTATGCACAGACTAAGAGTCATGACATACAGTTTTGCAGTATGCACAGACTACCCAGTCTAAGACATGCATACTGTTTGCAGTATGCACAGACTACCCAGTCTAAGACATGCATACTGTTTGATGTATGCACAGACTACCCAGTCTAAGACATGCATACTGTTTGATGTATGCACAGACTACCCAGTCTAAGACATGCATACTGTTTGATGTATGCACAGACTACCCAGTCTAAGACATGCATACTGTTTGATGTATGCACAGACTACCCAGTCTAAGACATGCATACTGTTTGATGTATGCACAGACTACCCAGTCTAAGACATGCATACTGTTTGATGTATGCACAGACTACCCAGTCTAAGACATGCATACTGTTTGATGTATGCATGTATGCACAGACTACCAGTCTAAGACATGCATACTGTTTGATGTATGCACAGACTACCCAGTCTAAGACACTGTTTGATGTATACTGTTTGCATACTGTTTGATGTATGCACAGACTACCCAGTCTAAGACATGCATACTGTTTGATGTATGCACAGACTACCCAGTCTAAGACATGCATACTGTTTGATGTATGCACAGACTACCCAGTCTAAGACATGCATACTGTTTGATGTCTAAGACATGCATACTGTTTGATGTATGCACAGACTACCCAGTCTAAGACATGCATACTGTTTGATGTATGCACAGACTACCCAGTCTAAGACATGCATACTGTTTGATGTATGCACAGACTACCCAGTCTAAGACATGCATACTGTTTGATGTATGCACAGACTACCCAGTCTAAGACATGCATACTGTTTGATGTATGCACAGACTACCCAGTGTTTGACTGTTTGATGTATGCACAGACTACCCAGTCTAAGACATGCATACTGTTTGATGTATGCACAGACTACCCAGTCTAAGACATACCCAGTCTAAGACATGCATACTGTTTGATGTATGCACAGACTACCCAGTCTGTTTGATGTATGCACAGACTACCCAGTCTAAGACATGCATACTGTTTGATGTATGCACAGACTACCCAGTCTAAGACATGCATACTGTTTGATGTATGCACAGACTACCCAGTCTAAGACATGCATACTGTTTGCATATTGTGCCAAACACACACATACAAATACACACCACTCTCCTCTCTACATATACATGTAAAAATCGCAGGTTGACATATCTGCCTCACACGTTCCAAAATGTAAACATCCTCCCCTACACAGCTACACACACCAAGCCCCCCAACCTCCTCATAGAACCCAAACATTCTCCCCTCCACAGCTACACACACCAAGCCCCCCAACCTCCTCATAGAACCCAAACATCCTCCCCTCCCCTCTCTATCCTATATAATTCCCCGGGCATCAAAGAGCCAGTCTCTCTCCATATACCTCTGGGCCTGAAGCCTGGGATTATCCTAGCAGCCCAACCCAGCCATGGTGAGCCCTGAGCGGACAGAGCAGCAGGCAGAGCAGCATAATCCAGGCCCGTGCTCTGGAGCTACACAGGCTGTGTATAGTATATACTCTAAAGATGAGATGTGCACAAATATGCACACGTAAACACACGGAGGCATGCACAGACCCACATACACACACAGTCCGCAGTGGGAGCTGAAGAGGCAGGTTCAGCAAATCAGTGTCTCGCTCCAGCAGTTCTGGAGGTCAAATGAACAACAAGAGATTTACAGAGAGAGAGAGAGAGACAGAGAGAGAGGAGAGGCTACAGAGAGGAGAGGAGAGAAGGCTAAGGAGGGGAGAGGGGAGCGGAGAGGAGGCTAAGGAGAGGAGAGGGGAGAGGAGAGGGGAGAAGGCTAAGGAGGGGAGAGGGGACCGGAGAGGAGGCTAAGGAGAGGAGAGGGGAGCGGAGAGGAGGCTAAGGAGAGGAGAGGGGAGCGGAGAGGAGAGGGGAGAGGAGGCTAAGGAGAGGAGAGGGGAGCGGAGAGGAAAGGGGAGGGGAGCAGAGAGGAGGCTAAGGAGAGGAGAGGGGAGCGGAGAGGAGGCTAAGGAGAGGAGAGGGGAGCGGAGAGGAGGCTAAGGAGAGGAGAAAGGGCTAAAGACAGGAGGCTAAGAGAGGAGAGAGGGCTAAGGACAGGAGGCTAAGGAGAGGAGAGAGGGCTAAGGACAGGAGGCTAAGGAGAGGAGAGAGGGCTAAGGACAGGAGGCTAAGGAGAGGAGAGAGGGCTAAGGACAGGAGGCTAAGGAGAGGAGAGAGGGCTAAGGACAGGAGGCTAAGGAGAGGAGAGAGGGCTAAGGACAGGAGGCTAAGGAGAGAAGAGAGGGCTAAGGACAGGAGGCTAAGGAGAGGAGAGAGGGCTAAGGACAGGAGGCTAAGGAGAGGAGAGGCATATCATTATTGACATAATCCTGTCTCTCTCACACTGAAGCTATTATTGATATCAGGCTAATTGACCCAGTGAGGTCTGGGTGAGGGGTGCATTGTGGGTAAGTGGAGTGTGTAGCCTCGGGGGAGGAGGGCCTAATGAACACACTGCCACACACTGCCAGATGACTCATGGTAGGTGAAGAGATAACTATCTTTAAAGTTTTTCCACAGAAAAGGAAGGGGGAGGGAGAGAGAGAGGGGAGGGTGGGAGAGAGAGGGGAAAGAAAGCAGTAGAAAACAGGTGAGATTAGTTAAAGGAGTGGTGTTCTTTCCACAGTTCAAAATCCCAATCGAATCTCTGTTTGATTAAGACCTGCACCTTTCCCTAATAACAGTTTCCACTTTCCTTTTTTTAGTTGACCGATGATCATCAGAGACGCACAGACCACAAGCACGTCATGTACACACTGTACTACATATTGTACACACTGTACTACATACTGTACACACTGTACTACATACTGTACTACATACTGTACACACTGTACTACATACTGTACACACTGTACACACTGTACTACATACTGTACTACATACTGTACTACATACTGTACACACTGTACTACATACTGTACTACATACTGTACACACTGTACTACATACTGTACACACTGTACTACATACTGTACTACATACTGTACACACTGTACTACATACTGTACACACTGTACTACATACTGTACACTGTACACACTCTACGCGTGTGTGAATCCTACTCTAAAGTGTTGTGTGTCTTCTGTTTTTAAATAGTGGTATTGACACAAAGTGCCATGGTCAATCAGCACATCAATCCACCAGTAGTGTTCTCTGTGCCCGACCGGGTCTCTCCATAGGCAGTTAGAGTTTACAGTAGTGTTCTCTGTGCCCGACCGGGTCTCACCTTAGGTAGTCAGAGTTTACAGTAGTGTTCTCTGTGCCCGACCGGGTCTCACCTTAGGTAGTCAGAGTTTACAGTAGTGTTCTCTGTGCCCGACCGGGTCTCTCCTTAGGCAGTCAGAGTTTACAGTAGTGTTCTCTGTGCCCGACCGGGTCTCTCCTTCGGCAGTCAGAGTTTACAGTAGTGTTCTCTGTGCCCGACCGGGTCTCTCCTTCGGCAGTCAGAGTTTACAGTAGTGTTCTCTGTGCCAGACCAGTAGTGTTCTCTCCTCTCCTTAGGTAGTCAGAGTTTACAGTAGTGTTCTCTGTGCCCGACCGGGTCTCTCCTTAGGCAGTCAGAGTTTACAGTAGTGTTCTCTGTGCCCGACCGGGTCTCTCCTTCGGCAGTTAGAGTTTACAGTAGTGTTCTCTGTGCCCGATCGGGTCTCTCCTTCGGCAGTTA
>NC_088400.1:63340847-63370847 GCF_034236695.1 Oncorhynchus nerka | reverse complement strand
TGTAGAATCGTGAGAATCACAATACATATAGAATCGTGAGAATCACAATACATGTAGAATCGTGAGAATCACAATACATGTAGAATCGTGAGAATCACAATACATGTAGAATCGTGAGAATCACAATACATGAAGAATCGTGAGAATCACAATACATGTAGAATCGTGAGAATCACAATACATATAGAATCGTGAGAATCACAATACATATAGAATCGTGAGAATCACAATACATATAGAATCGAATCACAATACATGTAGAATCGTGAGAATCACAATACATATAGAATCGTGAGAATCGCAATACATATAGAATCGTGAGAATCACAATACATATAGAATCGTGAGAATCACAATACATATAGAATCGTGAGAATCGCAATACATATAGAATCGTGAGAATCACAATACATATAGAATCGTGAGAATCGCAATACATATAGAATCGTGAGAATCACAATACATATAGAATCGTGAGAATCACAATACATATAGAATCGTGAGAATCGCAATACATATAGAATCGTGAGAATCCCAATACATATAGAATCGTGAGAATCGCAATACATATAGAATCGTGAGAATCGCAATACATATAGAATCGTGAGAATCGCAATACATATCGTAACGGCACCGGAGGAGAGGACAGGAGAGGAAGGATAAGGAAAGGAAAGGAAAGGAGAGGATTTTTTTTTAAACGAGAGGAAAGGAGGTTTGTAAAAAAAGACAATGACACTTGGGCTCACACTGGAGCAACTGAGCCACCATTACGCCAATCAAACATAAACCCCTGACAGAGGCAGAGACGGGAAATCGCTCAGTCATATCCTGTGTCCTGAAATATACATCCCTCTGCATCTTGTCAGATACAAATGACTGTTTCCTACTGATAAGAGATAGGGGGGAGAGGGAGACCAGGGGGGGGAGAGGGAGACCAGGGGGGAGAGAGGGAGACCAGGGGGGAGAGAGGGAGACCAGGGTGGAGAGAAAGAAGTGTGTGTCTTACCTTGTACACCTGTCCATAGGTTCCATTGCCCACCAACTCCACCAGCTCAAAGATGCCTGCTGGGTCCTAAAGAGAGACAGATTCGGAGTCACAGATTGTACAGACATTTAGCTTGAAGCTGGCAGTTATAGAGGTGTTAGCTTGATGCTACCCCCCAGACATAGGCTATAATGTTAGCTTGATGCTATCCCCAACAATATAGGCTACAGGTCATTAGCTTGATGCTAATCCCTACCCCAGACATATAGACTGTTATCTTGATACTAGCACAGATAGACAGTTAGTTTGATGCCAGCCCCAAAACATATAGACCGTTAGCTTGATGCTAGCCCCCAGAGATTGAAGCTAGCTGGTGCTAATAGACTGCTACTGTCGATAGCTAGCTAAAGTTGCCGCATAATGATTAGCTTACTAGACAGTAGAGTTACTACAAGAGGAGCCGCTAGACCACAGCAGAGAACCCAGTGACCTCACACACACACAGACACAGACACACACACACACCTCCCTCTTTGCTGTGTTGCTATGTCATTCCAACAATAGCTGGAATTCAACTCCCCCCTCTGTAGCCCTCACTCTCTCTTTCTTTCACTCTCTTTCGCTCATTCCAACTCTCTCTTTCTCTCTCTCCATTCATCTCCAGCCAGCCAGAGTATATATATGTAGCTCTCACAGTCTCGTTCTCTCTCATTCCAGCCCGTCTCTGAGAAATGCTATGGAACTCTCACACTCTCTTTTCTCTCTCTCTCTCATTCTCTCCATCACTCTCATTCCAACAGACTTGAGCCTTTTGGCTATGGCAGTTTTACTCTCTTTCCATGTCTCTCCCTCCATCTCTCATTCCATCTGTCTCTCCCTCCATCTGTCTCTCCCTCCATCTCTCATTCCATCTGTCTCTCCATCCATCTCTCATTCCATCTGTCTCTCCCTCCATCTGTCTCTCCCTCCGTCTCTCATTCCATCTGTCTCTCCATCCATCTCTCATTCCATCTGTCTCTCCCTCCATCTCTCATTCCATCTGTATCTCCCTCCAATCTGTCTCTCATTCCATCTCTCTCCCTCCATCTGTCTCTCATTCCATGTCTCTCCCTCCATCCATCTCTCATTCCATCTGTCTCTCCCTCCATCTCTCATTCCATCTGTCTCCCCCTCCATCTGTCATTCCATCTGTCTCTCCCTCCATCTGTCATTCCATCTGTCTCTCCCTCCATCTGTCATTCCATCTGTCTCTCCCTCCATCTGTCTCTCATTCCATCTCTCTCCCTCCATCTGTCTCTCATTCCATCTCTCTCCCTCCATCTGTCTCTCATTCCATCTGTCTCTCCCTCCATCTCTCATTCCATCTGTCTCTCCCTCCATCTGTCTCTCATTCCATCTGTCTCTCCCTCCATCTCTAATTCCATCTGTCTCTCCCTCCATCTCTCATTCCATCTGTCCCTCATTCCATCTGTCTCTCCCTCATCTCTCATTCCATCTGTCTCTCCCTCCATCTCTAATTCCATCTGTCTCTCCCTCCATCTGTCATTCCATCTGTCTCTATCCATCTGTCATTCCATCTGTATCTCCCTCCATCTATCATTCCATCTGTATCTCCCTCCATCTGTCTCTCCCTCCATCTCTCATTCCATCTGTCATTCCATCTGTCTCTCCCTCCATCTGTCTCTCCATCTGTATCTCCCTCCATCTATCATTCCATCTGTCTCTCCCTCCATCTCTCATTCCATCTGTCATTCCATCTGTCTCTCCCTCCATCTGTCTCTCCCTCCATCTGACACTCCATCTGTATCTCCCTCCATCTATCATTCCATCTGTATCTCCCTCCATCTGTATCTCCCTCCATCTCTCATTCCATCTGTCATTCCATCTGTCTCTCCCTCCATCTCTCATTCCATCTGTCTCTCCATCCATCTCTCATTCCATGTGTCTCTCACCCCATCTCTCATTCCATCTGTCTCTCCCTCCATCTGTCTCTCCATCCATCTCTCATTCCATCTCTCTCTCACTCCATCTCTCATTCCATCTGTATCTCCCTCCATCTGTCTCTCCCTCCATCTCTCATTCCATCTGTCTCTCCCTCCATCTGTCTCTCCATCTGTATCTCCCTCCATCTATCATTCCATCTGTCTCTCCCTCCATCTCTCATTCCATCTGTCATTCCATCTGTCTCTCCCTCCATCTGTCTCTCCCTCCATCTGACACTCCATCTGTATCTCCCTCCATCTATCATTCCATCTGTATCTCCCTCCATCTGTATCTCCCTCCATCTCTCATTCCATCTGTCATTCCATCTGTCTCTCCCTCCATCTCTCATTCCATCTGTCTCTCCATCCATCTCTCATTCCATGTGTCTCTCACCCCATCTCTCATTCCATCTGTCTCTCCCTCCATCTGTCTCTCCATCCATCTCTCATTCCATCTGTCTCTCCCTCCATCTCTCATTCCATCTGTCTCTCATTCCAACTCTCATTCCATCTGTCTCTCATTCCATCTCTCATTCCATCTGTCTCTCCCTCCATCTCTCATTCCATCTGTCTCTCCCTCCATCTGTCTCTCCCTCCATCTCTCATTCCATCTGTCTCTCCCTCCATCTCTCATTCCATCTGTCTCTCCCTCCATCTCTCATTCCATCTGTCTCTCCCTCCATCCATCTCTCATTCCATCTGTCTCTCCCTCCATCCATCTCTCATTCCATCTGTCTCTCCCTCCATCTCTCATTCCATCTGTCTCTCCCTCCATCTCTCATTCCAGCAGTATCTAAGCACCACTGTGGCACGTCTACTCTCTTTTATGTTCTCTCTCTAGCCATCTCCTCATCTCTCATTCTCCATCTCATCTCCTCATCTCTCCTTCTTTACCTCCTGTGGTATCATGAGAAACACAGAAACACTCACTCTTCTAAACAAGTCCACACAAGGGTTAGTGATCAAGTGTGTGTGTGTGTGTGTGTGTGTGTGTGTGTGTGTGTGTGTGTGTGTGTGTGTGTGTGTGTGTGTGTGTGTGTGTGTGTGTGTGTGTGTGTGTGTGTGTGTGTGTGTGTGTGTGTGTGTGTGTGAACAGAGTAAAATAGAGTGTTTTTGCTGCTCCAGTTCATTCATATCCTCAGGCTAGCTGATAGAAAAGTGTCCGTTATCATTTACATTTTACATTTAAGTCATTTAGCAGACGCTCTTATCCAGAGCGATGACTATTTAATACAACAGAATGGGCCCACAGGTTGTGTGTGAGATTATTAGATTATAGCAGGTTAGTGGATGATGGGAGTCACGTTGTAACTGGTCCTATCTATCTATCATGCGAGAAGGACTCTACTGTACTGTACTCATACACAAACGTGTTCTCTCTGTTGATGAATCTTATTCTCTGTTTAGCTCCTCGCGAGGCCTTGTATACATTCTTCAAACTCTATGGCTCTAAAGTGTGTGTGTGTCTATGAGTGTGTGTGTGAGAGGCTAGGGAAATAGTGTGAATAAGGGGATCTTGTGGCTCAGCTGTTAATTAGATCACCCAGACACATTCAGGGGGAGACATTTAAGTGTGACACACCCAGATAATTCATGAATAAGATGTATGCAGGTCAGTTCTGGGGCGTAGGTGGGTTTAGGTTGAGAGTGTCGTCTATAACGGCTAGTGTTCTGGCCAAAAGTAGTGGAGGATAGGGTGACATTACTGGCACTCAATCTCTTTCTTTCTCTTGCTCTCCATCTATTTTTCTCTCTCCCTTCCTCGTTCCCCCTTTTTCACTTTGCCTTTGTCTCTCTCATTCATCAGCTCCTCACTCTATAATTGTGTGTGTGTGGTCAGTGCTGTCCTTCCTGCTGATCTGTTGATGTCATCAGCTGACTGAGTGTGTGTGTGTGTGTGTGTGTGTGTGTGTGTGTGTGTGTGTGTGTGTGTGTGTGTGTGTGTGTGTGTGTGTGTGTGTGTGTGTGTGTGTGTGTGTGTGTGTGTGTGTGTGTTGTACCACCAATTCTCTGACCACTTCTCAGTCAGGATTTCCCAACACACACACACACTCGTCTGTCCAGTGGTTCCTAGGCCAGTCTAGCCAGTGACCCACTAACCAGTGGATTAATGTCTGCGACTGACTGGTGGAGAACTGTAATCCACACAGGCCACTGTACAGCTCAGCTAGACTGGCTCTGCACAACCTGAACAGGCCCCTGTACAGCTCAGCTAGACTGGCTCTGCACAACCTGAACAGGCCACTGTACATCTCAGCTAGACTGGCTCTGCACAACCTGAACAGGCCACTGTACAGCTCAGCTAGACTGGCTCTGCACAACCTGAACAGGCCACTGTACAGCTCAGCTAGACTGGCTCTGCTCACAGACTGGCAATCTGAACAGGCCACAATCTCAGCTAGACTGGCTCTGCACAACCTGAACAGGCCACTGTACAGCTCAGCTAGACTGGCTCTGCACAACCTGAACAGGCCTGTACATCTCAGCTAGACTGGCTCTGCACAACCTGAACAGGCCACTGTACATCTCAGCTAGACTGCACAACCTGAACAGGCCCCTGTACATCTCAGCTACAATCTGCACAACCTGAACAGGCCACTGTACATCTCAGCTACACAGGCCCTGGCAGCTCAGCTAGACTGGCGCTGCACAATCTGAACAGGCCACTGTACATCTCAGCTAGACTGGCTCTGCACAACCTGAACAGGCCACTGTACAGCTCAGCTAGACTGGCTCTGCACAACCTGAACAGGCCCCTGTACATCTCAGCTAGACTGGCTCTGCACAACCTGAACAGGCCACTGTACATCTCAGCTAGACTGGCTCTGCACAACCTGAACAGGCCACTGTACATCTCAGCTAGACTGGCTCTGCACAACCTGAACAGGCCCCTGTACAGCTCAGCTAGACTGGCTCTGCACAACCTGAACAGGCCACTGTACATCTCAGCTAGACTGGCTCTGCACAACCTGAACAGGCCACTGTACAGCTCAGCTAGACTGGCTCTGCACAACCTGAACAGCTCAGCCACTGCACAACCTGAACAGGCCACTGTACAGCTCAGCTAGACTTGCTCTGCCCAACCTGGCAACCTAATCATGCTACAGTACAGCTCAGCTAGACTTGCTCTGCCCAACCTGAACAGGCCACTGTACATCTCAGCTAGACTGGCTCTGCACAACCTGAACAGGCCACTGTACATCTCAGCTAGACTGGCTCTGCACAACCTGAACAGGCCACTGTACAGCTCAGCTAGACTGGCTCTGCACAACCTGAACAGGCCACTGTACAGCTCAGCTAGACTTGCTCTGCCCAACCTGGCAACCTAATCATGCTACAGTACAGCTCAGCTAGACTTGCTCTGCCCAACCTGGCAACCTAATCATGCTACAGTACAGCTCCGTTCTAGACTTGCTCTGCCCAACCTGGCAACCTAATCATGCTACAGTACAGCTCAGTTCTAAACTTGCTCTGCCCAACCTGGCAACCTAATCATGCTACAGTACAGCTCAGTTCTAAACTTGCTCTATCCAACCTGGCAACCTCAACATGCTACTGTACAGCTCAGTTCTAGACTTGCTCTGTCCAACCTGGCACCCTCAACATGCCACTACAATACTATGTCTGCTATGTCATATTGTGAGTTCTGTTATGTCATGGAGATTCTAGAATGGCATCAATAAACTGTCTATCATCCTTTATACTAGTCTGTGGGTCATATGGCATTAGCTTAGCTTATACCCAGTACCTGACCACACACACAAACAAATGCAAACGCACACACATCATCTTGCAGAGTAGGTGTATCCATCATAGTGTGTGTGTGTGTGTGTGTGTGTGTGTGTGTGTGTGTGTGTGTGTGTGTGTGTGTGTGTGTGTGTGTGTGTGTGTTGTGTGTGTGTGTGTCTTTGCTCAGGGTTAACAAAATAACCAGAGAGTGCAGCAACAGCCACAGTAGCCTACTGCCCCAGTCTACACTTGGAAAACAATTCCCATCTAGAACCATAAAGTTTTTTTTGGCTGTCCCCATAGGAGAACCCTTTGAAGAACCACGTTTGGTTCCAGGTACAACCCTTTTGGGTTCCATGTAGAACTCTTTCCACACAGGGTTCTACATGGAAAACAAAATAGTTCTACCTGGAAACAAAAAGGGTTCTCCTATGGGGATAGCCGCAGAACCCATTTGGAACCATTTTTTCTAAGAGTGTACAGACAACACAGTCTACAGGTATCCTAGCCACTAGCATTACTGGCTTAGCAGAGTTTAGCATCTACACTGATGGTTATACCAACATATAACCATATTGGCATATGCAATATATCAAGGTAATGTAATATAGACAATATATGACATGTAAATAGATACACAGTGATTATTTAATAGTATCCTCTGTAGAGGCCTCTCTCTACCCGTGTTAACAGTGAGTGACATTTGTTGTTCACACACACACATGCACACAGAAATACACTGTATGCATGAATGCCTTAATGTATTCATACAGTAAATGCACATGAAGGCTATCAGGCTGTTTTCGTAGACCCACATTAACATTCTCTTTGTGTGTGTGTGTTGTGTGTGTGTGTGTGTGTGTGTGTGTGTGTGTGTGTGTGTGTGTGTGTGTGTGTGTAAATATGTAGGCTACATTCCACCACGGACTGGCTCACTGAAAGCGACATGACATCAGATTACATGGCTATGATGTCATGCTATTTCATACCTAACCTTTGTTTATCTAGGTTAGTCGTTAGTAAAAATCAGCCGAAAGAGAAAAACTTGGTTGACGTTTTTCCACTGAGTATGTTCCTCTGTTGTGTTACATTGTATAACCACCTGCCATTAGGCTATGAACAGTGCTATACAGGCCTCTGCACAAACATCGGTAGGCCAGTCTGCCATGTTGGTGGCTGTAGGGAGGGATGGGGAATTTGACCCATTTTAGAAGCGTTGTCTCTCTCACACACACACACACACACAGAGAGAGAGTAGTAGCCATCTCTGATACTGAAACAGATACATGATGTAGACCCGGCTTTATCTTACCCGTAGAGCAGACAGATCGATCTCATCCAGACTCCGGGCAGGGGAATCAGTCGCCATGATTCAAATCAAATATTTTGAAAATCACCAGAATCAGAAATCATCCAGACAGCGAGACCACGGAGTAAATGCCCTTGGCCACCGCTATAGGCTGCCCTCTTCCTCGGGGAAACGAGCCTGCCTACCTCTTTCTCACCGATAAGCGACGGAGAGATGGCGACAGAGGAAATAAAAAATAAAAAATATAATATATCCCAGTTTGTCAGTAGGCTTAGAGGTGACCGACGTTAAAAAAGCATGCTAGAGCAGAGATGGTGGTGTGTGACTATAACGGGACGTGAACATGATCAGCAGCAGCACCGAATCCACGTCTGTAGGTTCAACCGACAGAGCGAGAACTCACGGTTCGCTGGCTGCTGCTGCTTTTGAGCTATGTCAATCAAAGGCAACGCGGGCGGGGCAAATCTGCAAACCACTCCCACTCCAGAGGAATGCCCAATTTGATTAATTAAATTATTTAAAACTCAGTAGTGACGAAAGGAGTTCCAGAGTAAACCGTCCCTGACACCGGGGTGTGGTAACTGGTTTGTCTAACGTTTAGTAATGATGTCAGGTGAAGTTGGACATCGTGTGAAAGGGATTTATAAATGGAAAAATAGCTATGTGACTACATGAGTTCAACAAGGGCCAATCAACTTTGTTCTACGTCACATCTCTTTCATATTGAAATGTTTTAGAATGTAGTATTATTACTAATATATTATGTATGTATTATGAACATAGTGCTGTGTAGAGGAACTAATCAGACGTTCAGAATAGAGAAGTTTCATTCAATGCGGCCCATTTAGTTATTTTTTGTTTGGTTTTATTTGTCCTTTATCCCATTGAGAATAGCCATGTGTTTTATAACAGAGAGCTAAAGGCAATATAATATAGATTATTCCTGAGAATAGAACAGAGTGGAGATGTTGTCCTTAAAATATAACAGAATGGACATGTTTCAGTAGAACAGAATATAGATTATTCCTGAGAATAGAACAAAGTAGAGATGGTTCCTGAGAATAGAACAGAATATAGATTATTCCTGAGAATAGAACAGAGTAGAGATGGTTCCTGAGAATAGAACAGAATATAGATTATTCCTGAGAATAGAACAGAGTAGAGATGGTTCCTGAGAATAGAACAGAGTAGAGATGGTTCCTGAGAATAGAACAGAGTAGAGATGGTTTCTGAGAATAGAACAGATTAGAGATGGTTCCTGAGAATAGAACAGAGTAGAGATGGTTCCTGAGAATAGAACAGAGTAGAGATGGTTCCTGAGAATAGAACAGATTAGAGATGGTTCCTGAGAATAGAACAGAATATAGATTATTCCTGAGAATAGAACAGAGTAGAAATGTTTCCTGAGAATAGAACAGAGTAGAGATGGTTCCTGAGAATAGAACAGAGTAGAGATGGTTCCTGAGAATAGAACAGAATATAGATTATTCCTGAGAATAGAACAGAGTAGAGATGGTTCCTGAGAATAGAACAGAATATAGATTATTCCTGAGAATAGAACAGAGTAGAGATGGTTCCTGAGAATAGAACAGAGTAAAGATGGTTCCTGAGAATAGAACAGAGTAGAGATGGTTCCTGAGAATAGAACAGATTAGAGATGGTTCCTGAGAATAGAACAGAGTAGAGATGGTTCCTGAGAATAGAACAGAGTAGAGATGGTTCCTGAGAATAGAACAGATTAGAGATGGTTCCTGAGAATAGAACAGAGTAGAGATGTTTCCTGAGAATAGAACAGAGTAGAGATGGTTCCTGAGAATAGAACAGAATATAGATTATTCCTGAGAATAGAACAGAGTAGAGATGTTTCCTGAGAATAGAACAGAGTAGAGATGGTTCCTGAGAATGTAACAGCACCGGTGTCGAGGTAATTGAGGTAATTATGTACATGCAGGTTGAGTTAGTAAAGTGGTATCAAAGCCAATGCCAAACACATCTAAGCCAATGCCAAACGGTGTGTGTGTGCGTGTGTGTACGTGTGTGTACGTGTGTGTGGGTTTGCAATATGTCTGCAGGCGTGTGTGCATGCTTGTTTTCCTGTGGTACAATGGTTGTTTTCTTCACCCAGTATCTTCCATGGAATCACCTGAGCATATCACGCCCTGTTTCCCCTAGAGTGCCACGACAACATACCTTCACATAGAAAGAGAAAGACAGAAAGAGAATGAGACAGAGACATGGGAGAGAGAAAGGGAGAGAAGGGGGAGAGAGTCATAGACTGTTCTCTCTGCTACCGTACGGCAAGTGGTACCGGTGCGCCAAGTCTAGATCCAAAAGGTTCCTTAACAGCTTCTACCCCCAACCCATAAGACTGCTGAACAGTTAATCAAATGGTCACCTGGACTATTTACGTTGACCCATACCTATTTGAACAAATTACCTCCACTAACCTGTACCCTCACACATTGACTCGGTACCGGTACCCTCTGCATATAGCCTCGCCATTGTTATTTTATTCTGTTACTTTTTGTTTTATTTTTTTACTTGAGTTTATTTAGTAAATATTTTACTAACTCTATTTCTTGAACTGCATTGTTGGTTAAGGGCTTGTAAGTAAGCATTTCACGGTAAGGTCTACACGAGACAGCCTACAGGGAGGAGGTGAGGGCCCTGGGAGTGTGGTGCCAGCAAAATAACCTCTTACTCAACGTCAACAAAACAAAGGAGATGATCGTGGACTTCAGTAAACAGCAGAGGGAGCACCCCCTATCCACATCGACAGGACAGTAGTGGAGAAGGTGGAAAGCTTCAAGTTCCTCGGCGTACACATCACTGACCAACTGAAAGGGTCCACCCACACAGACAGTGTGGTGAAGAAGGCGCAACAGCGCCTCTTCAACCTCAGGAGGCTGAAGAAATGTGGCTTGGCACCTAAAACCCTCACAAACGTTCACAGATGCACAATTGAGAGGATCCTGTCGGGCTGTATCACCGCTTGGTACGACAGCTGTACTGCCCGCAACCGCAGGGCTCTCCAGAGGGTGGTGCGGTCTGCACAACACATCACTGGGGGCAAACTGCCTGCCCTCCAGGACTCCTAAAGCACCCGATGTCACAGGATGGCTCAAGGACAACAACCACCCGAGCCACTGCCTGTTCACCCCGTTATCATCCAGAAGGCAAGGTCAGTACCGGTGCATCAAAGCTGGGACTGAGAGACTGAAAAACAGCTTCTATCTAAAGGGCATCACTAGCACATTAGAGGCTGCTGCCTATAAAAGTGGTAGCAGTAAGACTAAGAGTTAGTTCACAGTTGTTCACTCTCCTCTCTGACTTAAGGCATCTGCATGCTTCCCAGCCGAAACAGTTTGGAAGTGTCCGTGCATATATTATGATGACATTTTGTGACTTTTTGTACCTCGGTAAGGGTTTTTTCAGCTTTTCGGGCACGACCTTTTCTCGAGGCAAGCCGAAGTCTATGCCCTTTTGTCGGTGATTGGTCAACAGTAGGGATTCTTCAAGTCTTGTCATTCAATGAGAGATTACTCATTTTCATGCCCAGTTTTTCTGCACCAAACATCTTAGTTAATGTAAAATTGTGCGACTAAGATCTCTGCAAAAACATAACTCAAGAAATCTCACATTAATTTTTATCTTAGATTAATTCTGACTATTTTGAGAAAGTTTTTACTAGCTACAGTTCAAAATGGACAAGCAGTTGCCGACCTCAAGACAAATAATGTCATGCACAATAAAGTCAAATTCTATGAACTACTACTTTCTCCACATCTTGTATATGTCCTTTCCAATGGATCAAACGGCGATACAAATACATCAGTAAAAGGATACTATTGGTCGGGCTCTACCTCTTACACTAATTATGTTGCTTTTCCTGCTACACTACTCTATATGCCCTTATGTTATACTAGGGAAGTTGTGTTTCCGTAGCTAGGGCTGACAGAAAGGGTTTGTGTAAAGCAGAATCAACAACCTCTGCATAATAATAACAGTGGCTTTGTGAGAATGAGAAAGTTCACAGTTTGCCTTTGTTATGTAAATGCAGGCTGAAAAGTACCAGTTGCTTGGCTTTGACCCAAAGTGAGAGCATGACCACCGGAGCCATGGCCAGTGAGATACATGTCGCCCCGCATAGATGGAAACAAAATTCTGAGCCTTTTGGGTAAAACACTGGGGTAAATCCGGTATGGAAATGCACCCGAATAGCCTTCTAACATGTACCAATCATGTACCCTATGGTCACCCCCCTTAAAACATTTAGATGCACTATTGTAAAGTGGCTGTTCCACTGGATGTCTTAAGGTGAACGCACCAATTTGTAAGTCGCTCTGGATAAGAGCGTCTGCTAAATGACTTAAATGTAAATGTAAATGTCTATATACATAGACTTGAAAACACTGGCCACTTTAATAATGCAACACTAGTCACTTTATAATGTGTATATATTTTGCATTACTCATCTCATATGTACATACTGTATTCTATTCTACTGTATTTTAGTCTATGCATTACTCATCTCATATGTACATACTGTATTCTATTCTACTGTATTTTAGTCTATGCATTACTCATCTCATATGTATATACTGTATTCTATTCTACTGTATTTTAGTCTATGCATTACTCATCTCATATGTATATACTGTATTCTATTCTACTGTATTTTAGTCTATGCATTACTCATCTCATATGTACATACTGTATTCTATTCTACTGTATTTTAGTCTATGCATTACTCATCTCATATGTATATACTGTATTCTATTCTACTGTATTTTAGTCTATGCATTACTCATCTCATATGTATATACTGTATTCTAGTCTATTCTACTGTATTTTAGTCTATGCATTACTCATCTCATATGTACATACTGTATTCTATTCTACTGTATTTTAGTCTATGCATTACTCATCTCATATGTATATACTGTATTCTATTATATTCTACTGTATTTTAGTCTATGCATTACTCATCTCATATGTATATACTGTATTCTATTCTACTGTATTTTAGTCTATGCATTACTCATCTCATATGTACATACTGTATTCTATTCTACTGTATTTTAGTCTATGCATTACTCATCTCATATGTATATACTGTATTCTATTATATTCTACTGTATTTTAGTCTATGCATTACTCATCTCATATGTATATACTGTATTCTATTCTACTGTATTTTAGTCTATGCATTACTCATCTCATATGTATATACTGTATTCTATTCTATTCTACTGTATTTTAGTCTATGCATTACTCATCTCATATGTATATACTGTATTCTATTATATTCTACTGTATTTTAGTCTATGCATTACTCATCTCATATGTATATACTGTATTCTATTCTACTGTATTTTAGTCTATGCATTACTCATCTCATATGTATATACTGAATTCTATTCTACTGTATTTTAGTCTATGCATTACTCATCTCATATGTACATACTGTATTCTATTCTACTGTATTTTAGTCTATGGATTACTCATCTCATATGTACATACTGTATTCTATTCTACTGTATTTTAGTCTATGCATTACTCATCTCATATGTACATACTGTATTTTATTCTATGTATTTTAGTCTATGGATTACTCATCTCATATGTACATACTGTATTCTATTCTACTGTATTTTAGTCTATGCATTACTCATCTCATATGTATATACTGTATTCTATTCTACTGTATTTTAGTCTATGCATTACTCATCTCATATGTACATACTGTATTCTATTCTACTCTATTTTAGTCTATGCATTACTCATCTCATATGTACATACTGTATTCTATTCTACTGTATTTTAGTCTATGCATTACTCATCTCATATGTACATACTGTATTCTATTCTACTGTATTTTAGTCTATGCATTACTCATCTCATATGTATATACTGTATTCTATTCTACTGTATTTTAGTCTATGCATTACTCATCTCATATGTATATACTGTATTCTATTCTACTGTATTTTAGTCTATGCATTACTCATCTCATATGTATATACTGTATTCTATTCTACTGTATTTTAGTCTATGCATTACTCATCTCATATGTATATACTGTATTCTATTCTACTGTATTTTAGTCTATGCATTACTCATCTCATATGTATTTGTATTCTATTCTACTGTATTTTAGTCTATGCATTACTCATCTCATATGTATATACTGAATTCTATTCTACTGTATTTTAGTCTATGCATTACTCATCTCATATGTACATACTGTATTCTATTCTACTGTATTTTAGTCTATGGATTACTCATCTCATATGTACATACTGTATTTTAGTCTATGCATTACTCATCTCATATATACATACTGTATTCTATTCTACTGTATTTTAGTCTATGGATTACTCATCTCATATGTACATACTGTATTCTATTCTACTGTATTTTAGTCTATGCATTACTCATCTCATATGTATATACTGTATTCTATTCTACTGTATTTTAGTCTATGGATTACTCATCTCATATGTACATACTGTATTCTATTCTACTGTATTTTAGTCTATGCATTACTCATCTCATATGTATATACTGTATTCTATTCTACTGTATTTTAGTCTATGCATTACTCATCTCATATGTACATACTGTATTCTATTCTACTGTATTTTAGTCTATGCATTACTCATCTCATATGTACATACTGTATTCTATTCTACTGTATTTTAGTCTATGCATTACTCATCTCATATGTATATACTGTATTCTATTCTACTGTATTTTAGTCTATGCATTACTCATCTCATATGTATATACTGTATTCTATTCTACTGTATTTTAGTCTATGCATTACTCATCTCATATGTATATACTGTATTCTATTCTACTGTATTTTAGTCTATGCATTACTCATCTCATATGTACATACTGTATTCTATTCTACTGTATTTTAGTCTATGCATTACTCATCTCATATGTATATACTGTATATTATATTCTACTGTATTTTAGTCTATGCATTACTCATCTCATATGTACATACTGTATTCTATTCTACTGTATTTTAGTCTATGCATTACTCATCTCATATGTATATACTGTATTCTATTATATTCTACTGTATTTTAGTCTATGCATTACTCATCTCATATGTATATACTGTATTCTATTCTACTGTATTTTAGTCTATGCATTACTCATCTCATATGTATATACTGAATTCTATTCTACTGTATTTTAGTCTATGCATTACTCATCTCATATGTATTTTATTCTACTGTATTTTAGTCTATGCATTACTCATCTCATATGTATATACTGTATTCATATGTACATACTGTATTCTATTCTACTGTATTTTAGTCTATGGATTACTCATCTCATATGTATATACTGTATTCTATTCTACTGTATTTTAGTCTATGCATTACTCATCTCATATGTATATACTGTATAGTCTATGCATTACTCATCTCATATGTATATACTGTATTCTATTTTATTTTAGTCTATGCATTACTCATCTCATATGTATATACTGTATTCTATTCTACTGTATTTTAGTCTATGCATTACTCATCTCATATGTATATACTGTATTCTATTCTACTGTATTTTAGTCTATGCATTACTCATCTCATATGTATATACTGTATTCTATTCTACTGTATTTTAGTCTATGCATTACTCATCTCATATGTATATACTGTATTCTATTCTACTGTATTTTAGTCTATGCATTACTCATCTCATATGTATATACTGTATTCTATTCTACTGTATTTTAGTCTATGCATTACTCATCTCATATGTATATACTGTATTCTATTCTACTGTATTTTAGTCTATGCATTACTCATCTCATATGTATATACTGTATTCTATTCTACTGTATTTTAGTCTATGCATTACTCATCTCATATGTATATACTGTATTCTATTCTACTGTATTTTAGTCTATGCATTACTCATCTCATATGTATATACTGTATTCTATTCTACTGTATTTTAGTCTATGCATTCTCATCTCATATGTATATACTGTATTCTATTTACTGTATTTTTAGTCTATGCATTACTCATCTCATATGTACATACTGTATTCTATTCTACTGTATTTTAGTCTATGCATTACTCATCTCATATGTATATACTGTATTCTATTCTACTGTATTTTAGTCTATGCATTACTCATCTCATATGTATATACTGTATTCTATTCTACTGTATTTTAGTCTATGCATTATCACATACTGTATTACTGTATTTTAGTCTATATTCTATCTCATATGTATATACTGTATTCTATTCTACTGTATTTTATCTCATATTTTAGTCTACTGTATTTGCATTACTCATCTCATATGTATATACTGTATTCTATTCTACTGTATTTTAGTCTATGCATTACTCATCTCATCTGTATTCTATTCATATGTATTTTAGTCTATGCATTACTGTATTCTATTCTACTGTATTTTAGTCTATGCATTACTCATCTCATATGTATATACTGTATTCTATTCTACTGTATTTTAGTCTATGCATTACTCATCTCATATGTACATACTGTATTCTATTCTACTGTATTTTAGTCTATGCATTACTCATCTCATATGTATATACTGTATTCTATTCTACTGTATTTTAGTCTATGCATTACTCATCTCATATGTATATACTGTATTTTTTCTATTCTACTGTATTTTAGTCTATGCATTACTCATCTCATATGTATATACTGTATTCTATTCTACTGTATTTTAGTCTATGCATTACTCATCTCATATGTATATACTGTATTCTATTCTATTCTACTGTATTTTAGTCTATGCATTACTCATCTCATATGTATATACTGTATTCTATTCTACTGTATTTTAGTCTATGCATTACTCATCTCATATGTATATACTGTATTCTATTCTACTGTATTTTAGTCTATGCATTACTCATCTCATATGTCATATGTATTCTATACTGTATTTTAGTCTATATTACTCATCTCATATGTACATACTCTATTCTACTGTATTTTAGTCTATGCATTACTCATCTCATATGTATATACTGTATTCTATTCTACTGTATTTTAGTCTATGCATTACTCATCTCATATGTACATACTGTATTCTATTCTACTGTATTTTAGTCTATGCATTACTCATCTCATATGTATATACTGTATTCTATTCTACTGTATTTTAGTCTATGCATTACTCATCTCATATGTACATACTGTATTCTATTCTACTCTATTTTAGTCTATGCATTACTCATCTCATATGTACATACTGTATTCTATTCTACTGTATTTTAGTCTATGCATTACTCATCTCATATGTACATACTGTATTCTATTCTACTGTATTTTAGTCTAGGCATTACTCATCTCATATGTATATACTGTATTCTATTCTACTGTATTTTAGTCTATGCATTACTCATCTCATATGTATATACTGTATTCTATTCTACTATATTTTAGTCTATGCATTACTCATCTCATATGTACATACTGTATTCTATTCTACTGTATTTTAGTCTATGCATTACTCATCTCATATGTACATACTGTATTCTATTCTACTGTATTTTAGTCTATGCATTACTCATCTCATATGTACATACTGTATTCTATTCTACTGTATTTTAGTCTATGCATTACTCATCTCATATGTATATACTGTATTCTATTCTACTGTATTTTAGTCTAGGCATTACTCATCTCATATGTATATACTGTATTCTATTCTACTCTATTTTAGTCTATGCATTACTCATCTCATATGTATATACTGTATTCTATTCTACTGTATTTTAGTCTATGCATTACTCATCTCATATGTACATACTGTATTCTATTCTACTGTATTTTAGTCTAGGCATTACTCATCTCATATGTATATACTGTATTCTATTCTACTGTATTTTAGTCTATGCATTACTCATCTCATATGTATATACTGTATTCTATTCTACTGTATTTTAGTCTAGGCATTACTCATCTCATATGTATATACTGTATTCTATTCTACTCTATTTTAGTCTATGCATTACTCATCTCATATGTACATACTGTATTCTATTCTACTGTATTTTAGTCTATGCATTACTCATCTCATATGTACATACTGTATTCTATTCTACTGTATTTTAGTCTAGGCATTACTCATCTCATATGTATATACTGTATTCTATTCTACTGTATTTTAGTCTATGCATTACTCATCTCATATGTATATACTGTATTCTATTCTACTGTATTTTAGTCTATGCATTACTCATCTCATATGTACATACTGTATTCTATTCTACTGTATTTTAGTCTATGCATTACTCATCTCATATGTACATACTGTATTCTATTCTACTGTATTTTAGTCTATGCATTACTCATCTCATATGTACATACTGTATTCTATTCTACTGTATTTTAGTCTATGCATTACTCATCTCATATGTATATACTGTATTCTATTCTACTGTATTTTTAGTCTATGCATTACTCATCTCATATGTATATACTGTATTCTATTCTACTGTATTTTAGTCTATGCATTACTCATCTCATATGTACATACTGTATTCTATTCTACTGTATTTTAGTCTATGCATTACTCATCTCATATGTCATACTGTATTCTATTCTACTGTATTTTTGTCATTACTCATCTCATATGTATATACTGTATTCTATTCTACTGTATTTTAGTCTATGCATTACTCATCTCATATGTATATACTGTATTCTATTCTACTGTATTTTAGTCTATGCATTACTCATCTCATATGTACATACTGTATTCTATTCTACTGTATTTTAGTCTATGCATTACTCATCTCATATGTACATACTGTATTCTATTCTACTGTATTTTAGTCTATGTATTTTTACATTACTCATCTCATATGTATATACTGTATTCTATTCTACTGTATTTTAGTCTATGCATTACTCATCTCATATGTATATACTGTATTCTATTCTACTGTATTTTAGTCTATGCATTACTCATCTCATATGTATATACTGTATTCTATTCTACTGTATTTTAGTCTATGCATTACTCATCTCATATGTACATACTGTATTCTATTCTACTGTATTTTAGTCTATGCATTACTCATCTCATATGTACATACTGTATTCTATTCTACTGTATTTTAGTCTAGGCATTACTCATATCATATGTATATACTGTATTCTATTCTACTGTATTTTAGTCTATGCATTACTCATCTCATATGTATATACTGTATTCTATTCTACTGTATTTTAGTCTATGCATTACTCATCTCATATGTATATACTGTATTCTATTCTACTGTATTTTAGTCTATGCATTACTCATCTCATATGTATATACTGTATTCTATTCTATTGTATTTTAGTCTATGCATTACTCATCTCATATGTATATACTGTATTCTATTCTACTGTATTATAGTCTATGCATTACTCATCTCATATGTATATACTGTATTCTATTCTACTGTATTATAGTCTATGCATTACTCATCTCATATGTATATACTGTATTCTATTCTACTGTATTTTAGTCTATGCATTACTCATCTCATATGTATATACTGTATTCTATTCTACTGTATTTTAGTCTATGCATTACTCATCTCATATGTATATACTGTATTCTATTCTACTGTATTTTAGTCTATGCATTACTCATCTCATATGTATATACTGTATTCTATTCTACTGTATTTTAGTCTATGCATTACTCATCTCATATGTATATACTGTATTCTATTCTACTGTATTTTAGTCTATGCATTACTCATCTCATATATATATACTGTATTCTATTCTACTGTATTTTAGTCTATGCATTACTCATCTCATATGTATATACTGTATTCTATTCTACTGTATTTTAGTCTATGCATTACTCATCTCATATGTATATACTGTATTCTATTCTACTGTATTTTAGTCTATGCATTACTCATCTCATATATATATACTGTATTCTATTCTACTGTATTTTAGTCTATGCATTACTCATCTCATATGTACATACTGTATTCTATTCTACTGTATTTTAGTCTATGCATTACTCATCTCATATGTATATACTGTATTCTATTCTACTGTATTTTAGTCTATGCATTACTCATCTCATATGTATATACTGTATTCTATTCTACTGTATTATAGTCTATGCATTACTCATCTCATATGTATATACTGTATTCTATTCTACTGTATTATAGTCTATGCATTACTCATCTCATATGTATATACTGTATTCTATTCTACTGTATTATAGTCTATGCATTACTCATCTCATATGTATATACTGTATTCTATTCTACTGTATTATAGTCTATGCATTACTCATCTCATATGTACATACTGTATTCTATTCTACTGTATTTTAGTCTATGCATTACTCATCTCATATGTATATACTGTATTCTATTCTACTGTATTATAGTCTATGCATTACTCATCTCATATGTATATACTGTATTCTATTCTACTGTATTATAGTCTATGCATTACTCATCTCATATGTATATACTGTATTCTATTCTACTGTATTTTAGTCTATGCATTACTCATCTCATATGTATATACTGTATTCTATTCTACTGTATTATAGTCTATGCATTACTCATCTCATATGTATATACTGTATTCTATTCTACTGTATTATAGTCTATGCATTACTCATCTCATATGTATATACTGTATTCTATTCTACTGTATTATAGTCTATGCATTACTCATCTCATATGTATATACTGTATTCTATTCTACTGTATTATAGTCTATGCATTACTCATCTCATATGTATATACTGTATTCTATTCTACTGTATTTTAGTCTATGCATTACTCATCTCATATGTATATACTGTATTCTATTCTACTGTATTATAGTCTATGCATTACTCATCTCATATGTATATACTGTATTCTATTCTACTGTATTATAGTCTATGCATTACTCATCTCATATGTATATACTGTATTCTATTCTACTGTATTATAGTCTATGCATTACTCATCTCATATGTATATACTGTATTCTATTCTACTGTGTTATAGTCTATGCATTACTCATCTCATATGTACATACTGTATTCTATTCTACTGTATTATAGTCTATGCATTACTCATCTCATATGTATATACTGTATTCTATTCTACTGTATTATAGTCTATGCATTACTCATCTCATATGTATATACTGTATTCTATTCTACTGTATTATAGTCTATGCATTACTCATCTCATATGTACATACTGTATTCTATTCTACTGTATTATAGTCTATGCATTACTCATCTCATATGTATATACTGTATTCTATTCTACTGTATTATAGTCTATGCATTACTCATCTCATATGTATATACTGTATTCTATTCTACTGTATTATAGTCTATGCATTACTCATCTCATATGTACATACTGTATTCTATTCTACTGTATTATAGTCTATGCATTACTCATCTCATATGTACATACTGTATTCTATTCTACTGTATTATAGTCTATTCCGCTCCGACGTTGCTCGTCCAAATATTGATATGTTCTTCATTTCATTACTTTTCTTTAGGTTGTGTGTATTATTTTGTGAACTTCTTAGATATTACTTCTTAGATATTACTTCTTAGATATTACTTCTTAGATATTACTTCTTAGATATTACTTCTTAGATATTACTTCTTAGATATTACTTGTTAGATATTACTTCTTAGATATTACTGCACTGTTGGAGCACCAAACACAATCATTATGGAACACCCGCAATAACATATTTTTAAACATGTGTATGTGACCAATACATTTGATTTGATTGGACCTGTTATATTCGGCGCATATGACAAACAAATTTGATATGAGAGGGAGAAAGGGGGGCGGGGGGGCATAAGAGAACACATTACTACCCCAGTTTAAATATTTAATAAGTGATTCTGGGCAAAATTTCCTGTGTGTGTGTGTTGGGAGGGTGTAACATAGCATATGCTACAGTACATGATAACTGCTCCAACTAATGCCTACTCTATAATTCAAATGTGAAGATGCACAGAAGAAGCCATATCACACACACACATTTACACACACACACATTATTATTCTGTACCTACGGGTGACATAATATTTCCCCAATATCAACTGTCAGCTTACCAAATCACAGACTATGCCTTTAAATCAAGAAATGTTGAAGTCAGATGAATCTGATTTGAGAATGGACTATTTCTTTAACCTTTCACTGACATAGAGTTACTGAAATGAATACAGGCAATACCTTGCAAACACCATACCAGAGCCATACAGAGTATACTAAATATTAAGAACACCTGCTCTTTCCATGACATATACTGAACAGATGAAAGATATGATCTCTTATGGATGTCACTTGTTAAATCCACTTCAATAAGTTTAGATGAAGGGGAGGAGACAGGATAAAGAAAGATTTTTAAGCCCTGAGACAATTAAGACATGGATTGTGTATGTGTGCCATTCAGAGGGTGAATGGGCAACACAAAATATTTAAGTGCCTTTGAACGGGGTATGGTAGTAGGTGCCAGGCGCACCGGTTTGTGTCAAGAACTGCAATGCTGCTGGGGTTTTCACACTCATTCGTTTTCTGTGTTTCAGGAATAGCCCACTACTCAAATGACATACAGCCAAATTGATGCAACTGTGGGAAGCTTTGGAGTCAACATGGGCCAGCATCACTCTGGAATGTTTTTGACACCTTGTAGTACATGCCCTGACTAATTGAGGATGTTCTGAGTCCAGGCTCAACTCAATATTAGGAAGGTGTTCATAATGTTTTTACAGAGCTGATACGTGAAAGGGGAGGGCGCCCTCGTGTGGTCAAAGGGCTTCACATGCCATTTGAGTATTGAAGACGGGGATCTTTGGGATCTTGTGACAGAAACTGACAAACAATTATAACGTTCTCGGCAGGATTCAAACCTGCGAAGGAAGATCCCAATGAATTTTTAGTCCATCGCCCTTAACGAAGTCTGTAAAAGGGTCCTCAATCTAGACTACTGTACTAGTAACTTCTGGCTAATTCACCTCTTTCAATAACTTTTAATTTAGACTAAAATAAAGTGCTAAATTCATACCATAATGAAGTGTTTAAGTGCGAAATGAATATCCTTCATCATTACATCGATCGATTTAGCAAACAACTTCACCAACATGTTATGTATAACACCATGATTTGGAATTACTTCTCTGTGACAAACGGGCGATAAAGAACTTTCAGAAGAGGAATTCAACACCGCGCCTCAAGGCGAAAGCAAAGGCTTAGACCGCTCGGACATCCTGAATCCGTAACAACAGCACGAGGTCTAAACTTCTATTTGCTGACGTACATCGGCCAGCAAATGTGTCGATTATAACATACTCGATTTGTCATTGTAATGACTTGCTGTAGAAAGTGTATCGGTAAAAGTAGAAATAAAATAAAAAGTAGGAATATTATATTATTTATGTTTCTTCACTCAGCCAGAACAAAACAAAGAAAGAAGGTAGCCCAGGGTGCAGATACATCGTCTCACCACTAAGGGCCACTAACGGAACATGACAAAGGCCATCCTGACTGTTAAAAGCTGGATTTGGTGTTGGGCATTTCTGATATAAATGATAAAATACCTCAGATAAGACCGAAAAAGTGTCTGGAAGTATCAGCAACCATCAGGGTGAGAGTGACAACACGTCCACATGTCAAAATGGGGGGAGTCTTAGCAAATGGCTTAATGGTTATTTTTAACGCAATCGTGTTTAATTGTTTTATTTTTTATTTGGGGGGGGGGGGTTTAACAAGGGGTCTCAACCTTTTGTTATTTGCCTGTTTGTGGCCCGCCTGTGAAATTCGTGCAATTCTCTTTCAACCTCTAATCAACTAGCTGTTAAAAATATGTCAGAAGTGGGATTCGAACCCACGCCTCCAGGGCAGACTGCGACCTGAAAGCAGCGCCTTAGACCGCTCGGCCATTCTGACTGTTAAAAGCTGTTTTTGCAGAATGTTAAAAATACGATAGTTATTCACTGCTCATGTTAACTGGATGTAATTTCCTTTATCTTAAGACATTTATTTGTCAACTGGTTATTGCAAAGCAGTATGTCATGCAGGTATTAAAAGTATGTCAGAAGTGGGATTCGAACCCACGCCTCCAGGGGAGACTGCGACCTGAACGCAGCGCCTTAGACCGCTCGGCCATCCTGACTGTTAAAAACTGGATTTGGTGTCGGGATAAAGCGTACTGGCTAAAAGTAGATAAAGGTTCGGCCTCCTGAGATCACCACAAGGACCAGTAAATGCACAATACTGACTTGCACTTTCAACATCAAATAGTCATTGGTTTTTATCAATTAAAAACTCCTGTCATTGATTTATCTTCAATATGTCCATCAATGGGAAAAGCCTAGTAAATCGTCATTGATTGAGCGTTAAAGTGGCCTCAGAATATGGCCATTCTGAAATAAATGATAAAATACCTCAGATAAGACCGAAAAAGTGTCTGGAAGTATCAGCAACCATCAGGGTGAGAGTGACAACACGTCCACATGTCAAAATGGGGGGAGTCTTAGCAAATGGCTTAATGGTTATTTTTAACGTAATCGTGTTTTATTTTTTTATTTTTCATTTGGGGGGGGGGGTTTAACAAGGGGTCTCACCCTTTTGTTATTTGCCTGTTTGTGGCCCGCCTGTGAAATTCGTGCAATTCTCTTTCAACCTCTAGTCAACTAGCTGTTAAAAATATGTCAGAAGTGGGATTCGAACCCACGCCTCCAGGGGAGACTGCGACCTGAACGCAGCGCCTTAGACCGCTCGGCCATCCTGACTGTTAAAAGCTGGTTTTGCAGAATGTTAAAAATACGATAGTTATTCACTGCTCATGTTAACTGGATGTGATTTCCTTTATCTTAAGACATTTATTTGTCAACTGGTTATTGCAAAGCAGTATGACATGCAGGTTTTAAAAGTATGTCAGAAGTGGGATTCGAACCCACGCCTCCAGGGGAGACTGCGACCTGAACGCAGCGCCTTAGACCGCTCGGCCATCCTGACTGTTAAAAACTGGATTTGGTGTCGGGATAAAGCGTACTGGCTAAAAGTAGATAAAGGTTCGGCCTCCTGAGATCACCACAAGGACCAGTAAATGCACAATACTGACTTGCACTTTCAACATCAAATAGTCATTGGTTTTTATCAATTAAAAACTCCTGTCATTGATTTATCTTCAATATGTCCATCAATGGGAAAAGCCTAGTAAATCGTCATTGATTGAGCGTTAAAGTGGCCTCAGAATATGGCCATTCTGAAATAAATGATAAAATACCTCAGATAAGACCGAAAAAGTGTCTGGAAGTATCAGCAACCATCAGGGTGAGAGTGACAACACGTCCACGTGTCAAAATGGGGGGAGTCTTAGCAAATGGCTTAATGGTTATTTTTAACGCAATCGTGTTTTATTTTTTTATTTTTATTTGGGGGGGGGGGGGGGGGGTTTAACAAGGGGTCTCACCCTTTTGTTATTTGCCTGTTTGTGGCCCGCCTGTGAAATTCGTGCAATTCTCTTTCAACCTCTAGTCAACTAGCTGTTAAAAATATGTCAGAAGTGGGATTCGAACCCACGCCTCCAGGGGAGACTGCGACCTGAACGCAGCGCCTTAGACCGCTCGGCCATCCTGACTGTTAAAAGCTGGTTTTGCAGAATGTTAAAAATACGATAGTTATTCACTGCTCATGTTAACTGGATGTGATTTCCTTTATCTTAAGACATTTATTTGTCAACTGGTTATTGCAAAGCAGTATGACATGCAGGTTTTAAAAGTATGTCAGAAGTGGGATTCGAACCCACGCCTCCAGGGGAGACTGCGACCTGAACGCAGCGCCTTAGACCGCTCGGCCATCCTGACTGTTAAAAACTGGATTTGGTGTCGGGATAAAGCGTACTGGCTAAAAGTAGATAAAGGTTCGGCCTCCTGAGATCACCACAAGGACCAGTAAATGCACAATACTGACTTGCACTTTCAACATCAAATAGTCATTGGTTTTTATCAATTAAAAACTCCTGTCATTGATTTATCTTCAATATGTCCATCAATGGGAAAAGCCTAGTAAATCGTCATTGATTGAGCGTTAAAGTGGCCTCAGAATATGGCCATTCTGAAATAAATGATAAAATACCTCAGATAAGACCGAAAAAGTGTCTGGAAGTATCAGCAACCATCAGGGTGAGAGTGACAACACGTCCACGTGTCAAAATGGGGGGAGTCTTAGCAAATGGCTTAATGGTTATTTTTAACGCAATAGTGTTTTATTTTTATTTTTTTTATTTGGGGGGGTTTAACAAGGGGTCTCACCCTTTTGTTATTTGCCTGTTTGTGGCCCGCCTGTGAAATTCGTGCAATTCTCTTTCAACCTCTAGTCAACTAGCTGTTAAAAATATGTCAGAAGTGGGATTCGAACCCACGCCTCCAGGGGAGACTGCGACCTGAACGCAGCGCCTTAGACCGCTCGGCCATCCTGACTGTTAAAAGCTGGTTTTGCAGAATGTTAAAAATACGATAGTTATTCACTGCTCATGTTAACTGGATCTAATTTCCTTTATCTTAAGACATTTATTTGTCAACTGGTTATTGCAAAGCAGTATGTCATGCAGGTATTAAAAGTATGTCAGAAGTGGGATTTTTTATTTGGGGGTTTAACCCACGCCTCCAGGGGAGACTGCGACCTGTCAACGCAGCGCCTTGGACCGCTCCAGGGCCATCCTGAGCTGTTAAAAGCTGTTTTTTGCAGAATGTTAAAAATACGATAGTTATTCACAGCTCATGTTAACTGGACGTAATTTCCTTTATCTTAAGACATTTATTTGTCAACTGGTTATTGCAAAGCAGTATGACATGCAGGTTTTAAAAGTATGTCAGAAGTGGGATTCGAACCCACGCCTCCAGGGGAGACTGCGACCTGAACGCAGCGCCTTAGACCGCTCGGCCATCCTGACTGTTAAAAGCTGGATTTGGTGTCGGGATAAAGCGTACTGGCTAAAAGTAGATAAAGGTTCGGCCTCCTGAGATCACCACAAGGACCAGTAAATGCACAATACTGACTTGCACTTTCAACATCAAATAGTCATTGGTTTTTATCAATTAAAAACTCCTGTCATTGATTTATCTTCAATATGTCCATCAATGGGAAAAGCCTAGTAAATCGTCATTGATTGAGCGTTAAAGTGGCCTCAGAATATGGCCATTCTGAAATAAATGATAAAATACCTCAGATAAGACCGAAAAAGTGTCTGGAAGTATCAGCAACCATCAGGGTGAGAGTGACAACACGTCCACATGTCAAAATGGGGGGAGTCTTAGCAAATGGCTTAATGGTTATTTTTAACGCAATCGTGTTTTATTTTTTTATTTTTTATTTGGGGGTTTAACAAGGGGTCTCACCCTTTTGTTATTTGCCTGTTTGTGGCCCGCCTGTGAAATTCGTGCAATTCTCTTTCAACCTCTAGTCAACTAGCTGTTAAAAATATGTCAGAAGTGGGATTCGAACCCACGCCTCCAGGGGAGACTGCGACCTGAACGCAGCGCCTTAGACCGCTCGGCCATCCTGACTGTTAAAAGCTGTTTTTGCAGAATGTTAAAAATACGATAGTTATTCACTGCTCATGTTAACTGGATGTAATTTCCTTTATCTTAAGACATTTATTTGTCAACTGGTTATTGCAAAGCAGTATGACATGCAGGTTTTAAAAGTATGTCAGAAGTGGATTCGAACCCACGCCTCCAGGGGAGACTGCGACCTGAACGCAGCGCCTTAGACCGCTCGGCCATCCTGACTGTTAAAAACTGGATTTGGTGTCGGGATAAAGCGTACTGGCTAAAAGTAGATAAAGGTTCGGCCTCCTGAGATCACCACAAGGACCAGTAAATGCACAATACTGACTTGCACTTTCAACATCAAATAGTCATTGGTTTTTATCAATTAAAAACTCCTGTCATTGATTTATCTTCAATATGTCCATCAATGGGAAAAGCCTAGTAAATCGTCATTGATTGAGCGTTAAAGTGGCCTCAGAATATGGCCATTCTGAAATAAATGATAAAATACCTCAGATAAGACCGAAAAAGTGTCTGGAAGTATCAGCAACCATCAGGGTGAGAGTGACAACACGTCCACATGTCAAAATGGGGGGAGTCTTAGCAAATGGCTTAATGGTTATTTTTAACGTAATCGTGTTTTATTTTTTTTATTTTTATTTGGGGGTTTAACAAGGGGGGGTTTAACAAGGGGTCTCACCCTTTTGTTATTTGCCTGTTTGTGGCCCGCCTGTGAAATTCGTGCAATTCTCTTTCAACCTCTAGTCAACTAGCTGTTAAAAATATGTCAGAAGTGGGATTCAAACCCACGCCTCCAGGGGAGACTGCGACCTGAACGCAGCGCCTTATGTTAAAAATACGATAGTTATTCCGCTCATGTTAACTGGGCCATCCTGACTGATTATTGCAAAAAGCTGGTTTTAAAATTGTCAGAAGTGTCGAACCCACGCTCCAGGGGAGATACCTGAACGCAGCGCCTTAGACCGCTCGGCCATCCTGACTGTTAAAAAATTTGGTGTAGATAAAGGTTGGCTAAAAGTAGATAAAGGTTCGGCCTCCTGAGATCACCACAAGGACCAGTAAATGCACAATACTGACTTGCACTTTCAACATCAAATAGTCATTGGTTTTTATCAATTAAAAACTCCTGTCATTGATTTATCTTCAATATGTCCATCAATGGGAAAAGCCTAGTAAATCGTCATTGATTGAGCGTTAAAGTCGCCTCAGAATATGGCCATTCTGAAATAAATGATAAAATACCTCAGATAAGACCGAAAAAGTGTCTGGAAGTATCAGCAACCATCAGGGTGAGAGTGACAACACGTCCACATGTCAAAATGGGGGGAGTCTTAGCAAATGGCTTAATGGTTATTTTTAACGCAATCGTGTTTTATTTTTATTTTTTTTATTTGGGGGTTTAACAAGGGGTCTCACCCTTTTGTTATTTGCCTGTTTGTGGCCCGCCTGTGAAATTCGTGCAATTCTCTTTCAACCTCTAGTCAACTAGCTGTTAAAAATATGTCAGAAGTGGGATTCGAACCCACGCCTCCAGGGGAGACTGCGACCTGAACGCAGCGCCTTAGACCGCTCGGCCATCCTGACTGTTAAAAGCTGGTTTTGCAGAATGTTAAAAATACGATAGTTATTCACTGCTCATGTTAACTGGATCTAATTTCCTTTATCTTAAGACATTTATTTGTCAACTGGTTATTGCAAAGCAGTATGTCATGCAGGTATTAAAAGTATGTCAGAAGTGGGATTCGAACCCACGCCTCCAGGGGAGACTGCGACCTGAACGCAGCGCCTTAGACCGCTCGGCCATCCTGACTGTTAAAAACTGGATTTGGTGTCGGGATAAAGCGTACTGGCTAAAAGTAGATAAAGGTTCGGCCTCCTGAGATCACCACAAGGACCAGTAAATGCACAATACTGACTTGCACTTTCAACATCAAATAGTCATTGGTTTTTATCAATTAAAAACTCCTGTCATTGATTTATCTTCAATATGTCCATCAATGGGAAAAGCCTAGTAAATCGTCATTGATTGAGCGTTAAAGTGGCCTCAGAATATGGCCATTCTGAAATAAATGATAAAATACCTCAGATAAGACCGAAAAGTGTCTGGAAGTATCAGCAACCATCAGGGTGAGAGTGACAACACGTCCACATGTCAAAATGGGGGGAGTCTTAGCAAATGGCTTAATGGTTATTTTTAACGCAATCGTGTTTTATTTTTATTTTTTTTATTTGGGGGGGGGGGGGTTTAACAAGGGGTCTCACCCTTTTGTTATTTGCCTGTTTGTGGCCCGCCTGTGAAATTCGTGCAATTCTCTTTCAACCTCTAGTCAACTAGCTGTTAAAAATATGTCAGAAGTGGGATTCAGAATGAACCCACACGCTCCAGGGGAGACTGC
>NC_088400.1:63261647-63340747 GCF_034236695.1 Oncorhynchus nerka | reverse complement strand
GACCTGAACGCAGCGCCTTAGACCGCCGGCCATCCTGACTGTTAAAAGCTGGTTTGGTGTCAACGCACGGTGTAGAATGATAAAAAGCGTACTGGCTAAAAGTAGATAAAGGTTCGGCCTCCTGAGATCACCACAAGGACCATTAAATGCACAATACTGACTTGCACTTTCAACATCAAATAGTCATTGGTTTTTATCAATTAAAAACTCCTGTCATTGATTTATCTTCAATATGTCCATCAATGGGAAAAGCCTAGTAAATCGTCATTGATTGAGCGTTAAAGTGGCCTCAGAATATGGCCATTCTGAAATAAATGATAAAATACCTCAGATAAGACCGAAAAAGTGTCTGGAAGTATCAGCAACCATCAGGGTGAGAGTGACAACACGTCCACATGTCAAAATGGGGGAGTCTTAGCAAATGGCTTAATGGTTATTTTTAACGCAATCGTGTTTTATTTTTTTTTTTTATTTGGGGGTTTAACAAGGGTCTCACCCTTTGTTATTTGCCTGTTTGTGGCCCGCCTGTGAAATTTGTCAACTCTCTTTCAACCTCTAGTCAACATTCGAACCCACGCCTCCAGGGGAGACTGCGACCTGAACGCAGCGCCTTAGACCGCCGGCCATCCTGAGCTGTTAAAAATCAAATGTCAGAGACATGGAAACCCACGCCTCCAGGGGAGATAAACCTGAACGCAGCGCCTAAAAGTAGATAAAAGGTTAAAGCCTCCTGAGATAGACCGGCCTCCTGAGATCACCACAAGGACCATTAAATGCACAATACTGACTTGCACTTTCAACATCAAATAGTCATTGGTTTTTATCAATTAAAAACTCCTGTCATTGATTTATCTTCAATATGTCCATCAATGGGAAAAGCCTAGTAAATCGTCATTGATTGAGCGTTAAAGTCGCCTCAGAATATGGCCATTCTGAAATAAATGATAAAATACCTCAGATAAGACCGTTAAAAAGTGTCTGGAAGTATTAGCAACCATCAGGGTGAGAGTGACAACACGTCCACATGTCAAAATGGGGGAGTCTTAGCAAATGGCTTAATGGTTATTTTTAACGCAATCGTGTTTTTTTTTTTTTTTTTTATTTGGGGGTTTAACAAGGGGTCTCACCCTTTTGTTATTTGCCTGTTTGTGGCCCGCCTGTGAAATTCGTGCAATTCTCTTTCAACCTCTAGTCAACTAGCTGTTAAAAATATGTCAGAAGTGGGATTCGAACCCACGCCTCCAGGGGAGACTGCGACCTGAACGCAGCGCCTTAGACCGCTCGGCCATCCTGACTGTTAAAAACTGGATTTGGTGTCTGGGATATCTTAAGACGTCAACTGGTTATTGCAAAGCAGTATGAAAGTTTTAGATAGAAGGTTCGGCCTCCTGAGATCACCACAAGGACCAGTAAAAAATGCACAAGATACTGACTCCTGAGATCACCACACTTTCAACATCATCAAATAGTCATTGGTTTTTATCAATTAAAACTCCTGTCATTGATTTATCTTCAATATGTCCATCAATGGGAAAAGCCTAGTAAATCGTCATTGATTGAGCGTTAAAGTGGCCTCAGAATATGGCCATTCTGAAATAAATGATAAAATACCTCAGATAAGACCGAAAAAGTGTCTGGAAGTATCAGCAACCATCAGGGTGAGAGTGACAACACGTCCACATGTCAAAATGGGGGAGTCTTAGCAAATGGCTTAATGGTTATTTTTAACGTAATCGTGTTTTATTTTTTTTTTTTTATTTGGGGGGGGTTTAACAAGGGGTCTCACCCTTTGTTATTTGCCTGTTTGTGGCCCGCCTGTGAAATTCGTGCAATTCTCTTTCAACCTCTAGTCAACTAGCTGTTAAAAATATGTCAGAAGTGGATTCGAACCCACGCTCCAGGGGAGACTGCGACCTGAACGCAGCGCCTTAGACCGCCGGCCATCCTGACTGTTAAAAGCTGTTTTTGCAGAATGTTAAAAATACGATAGTTATTCACAGCTCATGTTAACTGGATGTGATTTCCTTTATCTTAAGACATTTATTTGTCAACTGGTTATTGCAAAGCAGTATGACATGCAGGTTTTAAAAGTATGTCAGAAGTGGATTCGAACCCACGCTCCAGGGGAGATGCGACCTGAACGCAGCGCCTTAGACCGCCGGCCATCCTGACTGTTAAAAACTGGATTTGGTGTCGGGATAAAGCGTACTGGCTAAAAGTAGATAAAGGTTCGGCCTCCTGAGATCACCACAAGGACCAGTAAATGCACAATACTGACTTGCACTTTCAACATCAAATAGTCATTGGTTTTTATCAATTAAAAACTCCTGTCATTGATTTATCTTCAATATGTCCATCAATGGGAAAAGCCTAGTAAATCGTCATTGATTGAGCATTAAAGTGTCCTCAGAATATGGCCATTCTGATATAAATGATAAAATACCTCAGATAAGACCGAAAAAGTGTCTGGAAGTATCAGCAACCATCAGGGTGAGAGTGACAACACGTCCACATGTCAAAATGGGGGGAGTCTTAGCAAATGGCTTAATGGTTATTTTTAACGCAATCGTGTTTTATTTTTTTTTTTTTATTTGGGGGTTTAACAAGGGGTCTCACCCTTTTTGTTATTTGCCTGTTTGTGGCCCGCCTGTGAAATTTGCAATTCTCTTTCAACCTCTAGTCAACTAGCTGTTAAAAATATGTCAGAAGTGGGATTCGAACCCACGCCTCCAGGGGAGACTGCGACCTGAACGCAGCGCCTTAGACCGCTCGGCCATCCTGACTGTAAAAAAGCTGGTTTTGCAGAATGTTAAAAATACGATAGTTATTCACTGCTCATGTTAACTGGATCTAATTTTATTTTTTTATTTTTTATCTTAAGACATTTATTTGTCAACTGGTTATTGCAAAGCAGTATGTCATGCAGGTATTAAAAGTATGTCAGAAGTGGGATTCGAACCCACGCCTCCAGGGGAGACTGCGACCTGAACGCAGCGCCTTAGACCGCTCGGCCATCCTGACTGTTAAAAGCTGTTTTTGCAGAATGTTAAAAATACGATAGTTATTCACAGCTCATGTTAACTGGACGTAATTTCCTTTATCTTAAGACATTTATTTGTCAACTGGTTATTGCAAAGCAGTATGACATGCAGGTTTTAAAAGTATGTCAGAAGTGGGATTCGAACCCACGCCTCCAGGGGAGACTGCGACCTGAACGCAGCGCCTTAGACCGCTCGGCCATCCTGACTGTTAAAAGCTGGATTTGGTGTCGGGATAAAGCGTACTGGCTAAAAGTAGATAAAGGTTCGGCCTCCTGAGATCACCACAAGGACCAGTAAATGCACAATACTGACTTGCACTTTCAACATCAAATAGTCATTGGTTTTTATCAATTAAAAACTCCTGTCATTGATTTATCTTCAATATGTCCATCAATGGGAAAAGCCTAGTAAATCGTCATTGATTGAGCGTTAAAGTGGCCTCAGAATATGGCCATTCTGAAATAAATGATAAAATACCTCAGATAAGACCGAAAAAGTGTCTGGAAGTATCAGCAACCATCAGGGTGAGAGTGACAACACGTCCACATGTCAAAATGGGGGGAGTCTTAGCAAATGGCTTAATGGTTATTTTTAACGTAATCGTGTTTTATTTTTTTTTATTTTTATTTGGGGGGTTTAACAAGGGGTCTCACCCTTTGTTATTTGCCTGTTTGTGGCCCGCCTGTGAAATTCGTGCAATTCTCTTTCAACCTCTAGTCAACTAGCTGTTAAAAATATGTCAGAAGTGGGATTCGAACCCACGCTCCAGGGGAGACTGCGACCTGAACGCAGCGCCTTAGACCGCTCGGCCATCCTGACTGTTAAAAGCTGTTTTTGCAGAATGTTAAAAATACGATAGTTATTCACAGCTCATGTTAACTGGATGTAATTTCCTTTATCTTAAGACATTTATTTGTCAACTGGTTATTGCAAAGCAGTATGACATGCAGGTTTTAAAAGTATGTCAGAAGTGGATTCGAACCCACGCTCCAGGGAGACTGCGACCTGAACGCAGCGCCTTAGACCGCCGGCCATCCTGACTGTTAAAAACTGGATTTGGTGTCGGGATAAAGCGTACTGGCTAAAAGTAGATAAAGGTTCGGCCTCCTGAGATCACCACAAGGACCAGTAAATGCACAATACTGACTTGCACTTTCAACATCAAATAGTCATTGGTTTTTATCAATTAAAAACTCCTGTCATTGATTTATCTTCAATATGTCCATCAATGGGAAAAGCCTAGTAAATCGTCATTGATTGAGCGTTAAAGTCGCCTCAGAATATGGCCATTCTGAAATAAATGATAAAATACCTCAGATAAGACCGAAAAAGTGTCTGGAAGTATCAGCAACCATCAGGGTGAGAGTGACAACACGTCCACATGTCAAAATGGGGGGAGTCTTAGCAAATGGCTTAATGGTTATTTTTAACGCAATCGTGTTTTATTTTTTTTATTTTTTTATTTGGGGGTTTAACAAGGGGTCTCACCCTTTGTTATTTGCCTGTTTGTGGCCCGCCTGTGAAATTCGGCAATTCTCTTCAACCTCTAGTCAACTAGCTGTTAAAAATATGTCAGAAGTGGATTCGAACCCACACCTCCAGGGGAGACTGCCTTAGACCCTGAACTGCTGTTAAAAGCGCCAGAATGTTAAAAATACGATAGATTCACAGCCGTTAACTCGGCCATCCTGACTGTTAAAAGCTGATTTAAAAAAGGTGTCGGGATAACCCACGCCTCCAGGGGAGACTGAACGCTAAACCGTAGATGTTAAAAATTTGGTGTCGGCCTCCTGAGATAAATCACCTCCAAGGATCACCATTAAACCAGTAAATGCACAATACTGACTTGCACTTTCAACATCAAATAGTCATTGGTTTTTATCAATTAAAACTCCTGTCATTGATTTATCTTCAATATGTCCATCAATGGGAAAAGCCTAGTAAATCGTCATTGATTGAGCGTTAAAGTCGCCTCAGAATATGGCCATTCTGAAATAAATGATAAAATACCTCAGATAAGACCGTTAAAAAGTGTCTGGAAGTATCAGCAACCATCAGGGTGAGAGTGACAACACGTCCACGTGTCAAAATGGGGGGAGTCTTAGCAAATGGCTTAATGGTTATTTTTAACGCAATCGTGTTTTATTTTTATTTTTTTTATTTGGGGGGGGGGGGGTTTAACAAGGGGTCTCACCCTTTGTTATTTGCCTGTTTGTGGCCCGCCTGTGAAATTCGTGCAATTCTTTCAACCTCTAGTCAACTAGCTGTTAAAAATATGTCAGAAGTGGATTCGAACCCACGCTCCAGGGAGACCGCGCCATCCTGACTGTTAAAACGCAGCGCCTTAGACCGCATGTTAACTGGACGCCATCCTGACTGTTAAAAGCTGGATTCGAACCCACGGTGTCGGGACCGCTCGGCTATCCTGACTGTTAAAAACTGGATTTGGTGTCGTACTGGCTAAAGCTAAAAGTAGATAAAGGTTCGGCCTCCTGAGATCACCACAAGGACCATTAAATGCACAATACTGACTTGCACTTTCAACATCAAATAGTCATTGGTTTTTATCAATTAAAAACTCCTGTCATTGATTTATCTTCAATATGTCCATCAATGGGAAAAGCCTAGTAAATCGTCATTGATTGAGCGTTAAAGTCGCCTCAGAATATGGCCATTCTGAAATAAATGATAAAATACCTCAGATAAGACCGAAAAAGTGTCTGGAAGTATTAGCAACCATCAGGGTGAGAGTGACAACACGTCCACATGTCAAAATGGGGGGAGTCTTAGCAAATGGCTTAATGGTTATTTTTAACGCAATCGTGTTTTATTTTTATTTTTTTTATTTGGGGGTTTAACAAGGGGTCTCACCTTTGTTATTTGCCTGTTTGTGGCCCGCCTGTGAAATTCGTGCAATTCTCTTTCAACCTCTAGTCAACTAGCTGTTAAAAATATGTCAGAAGTGGGATTCGAACCCACGCCTCCAGGGGAGACTGCGACCTGAACGCAGCGCCTTAGACCGCTCGGCCATCCTGACTGTTAAAAACTGGATTTGGTGTCGGGATAAAGCGTACTGGCTAAAAGTAGATAAAGGTTCGGCCTCCTGAGATCACCACAAGGACCAGTAAATGCACAATACTGACTTGCACTTTCAACATCAAATAGTCATTGGTTTTTATCAATTAAAAACTCCTGTCATTGATTTATCTTCAATATGTCCATCAATGGGAAAAGCCTAGTAAATCGTCATTGATTGAGCGTTAAAGTGGCCTCAGAATATGGCCATTCTGAAATAAATGATAAAATACCTCAGATAAGACCGAAAAAGTGTCTGGAAGTATCAGCAACCATCAGGGTGAGAGTGACAACACGTCCACATGTCAAAATGGGGGGAGTCTTAGCAAATGGCTTAATGGTTATTTTTAACGTAATCGTGTTTTTATTTTTTTATTTTTATTTGGGGGTTTAACAAGGGGTCTCACCCTTTGTTATTTGCCTGTTTGTGGCCCGCCTGTGAAATTCGTGCAATTCTCTTTCAACCTCTAGTCAACTAGCTGTTAAAAATATGTCAGAAGTGGGATTCGAACCCACGCTCCAGGGGAGACTGCGACCTGAACGCAGCGCCTTAGACCGCTCGGCCATCCTGACTGTTAAAAGCTGTTTTTGCAGAATGTTAAAAATACGATAGTTATTCACAGCTCATGTTAACTGGATGTAATTTCCTTTATCTTAAGACATTTATTTGTCAACTGGTTATTGCAAAGCAGTATGACATGCAGGTTTTAAAAGTATGTCAGAAGTGGGATTCGAACCCACGCTCCAGGGGAGACTGCGACCTGAACGCAGCGCCTTAGACCGCTCGGCCATCCTGACTGTTAAAAACTGGATTTGGTGTCGGGATAAAGCGTACTGGCTAAAAGTAGATAAAGGTTCGGCCTCCTGAGATCACCACAAGGACCAGTAAATGCACAATACTGACTTGCACTTTCAACATCAAATAGTCATTGGTTTTTATCAATTAAAAACTCCTGTCATTGATTTATCTTCAATATGTCCATCAATGGGAAAAGCCTAGTAAATCGTCATTGATTGAGCGTTAAAGTGGCCTCAGAATATGGCCATTCTGAAATAAATGATAAAATACCTCAGATAAGACCGAAAAAGTGTCTGGAAGTATCAGCAACCATCAGGGTGAGAGTGACAACACGTCCACATGTCAAAATGGGGGGAGTCTTAGCAAATGGCTTAATGGTTATTTTTAACGCAATCGTGTTTTATTTTTTTATTTTTTATTTGGGGGTTTAACAAGGGGTCTCACCCTTTGTTATTTGCCTGTTTGTGGCCCGCCTGTGAAATTCGTGCAATTCTCTTTCAACCTCTAGTCAACTAGCTGTTAAAAATATGTCAGAAGTGGATTCGAACCCACGCTCCAGGGGAGACTGCGACCTGAACGCAGCGCCTTAGACCGCTCGGCCATCCTGACTGTTAAAAGCTGTTTTTGCAGAATGTTAAAAATACGATAGTTATTCACTGCTCATGTTAACTGGATGTAATTTCCTTTATCTTAAGACATTTATTTGTCAACTGGTTATTGCAAAGCAGTATGACATGCAGGTTTTAAAAGTATGTCAGAAGTGGGATTCGAACCCACGCTCCAGGGGAGACTGCGACCTGAACGCAGCGCCTTAGACCGCCGGCCATCCTGACTGTTAAAAACTGGATTTGGTGTCGGGATAAAGCGTACTGGCTAAAAGTAGATAAAGGTTCGGCCTCCTGAGATCACCACAAGGACCAGTAAATGCACAATACTGACTTGCACTTTCAACATCAAATAGTCATTGGTTTTTATCAATTAAAAACTCCTGTCATTGATTTATCTTCAATATGTCCATCAATGGGAAAAGCCTAGTAAATCGTCATTGATTGAGCGTTAAAG
This sequence comes from Oncorhynchus nerka, assembly GCF_034236695.1. Taxonomy (NCBI): domain Eukaryota; kingdom Metazoa; phylum Chordata; class Actinopteri; order Salmoniformes; family Salmonidae; genus Oncorhynchus; species Oncorhynchus nerka. Next base: position 63,332,770 of record NC_088400.1, on the reverse strand, counting down.
TGGCCTCAGAATATGGCCATTCTGAAATAAATGATAAAATACCTCAGATAAGACCGAAAAAGTGTCTGGAAGTATCAGCAACCATCAGGGTGAGAGTGACAACACGTCCACATGTCAAAATGGGGGGAGTCTTAGCAAATGGCTTAATGGTTATTTTTAACGCAATCGTGTTTTATTTTTATTTTTTTATTTGGGGGTTTAACAAGGGGTCTCACCCTTTGTTATTTGCCTGTTTGTGGCCCGCCTGTGAAATTCGTGCAATTCTCTTTCAACCTCTAGTCAACTAGCTGTTAAAAATAAAATATCCTGACTGTTCTGTTTTTGCAGAATGAAGTCATGTTAACTGGATGTAATTTCTTTATCTTAACCATTTATTTGTCAACTGGTTATTGCAAAGCAGTATGACATGCAGGTTTTAAAAGTATGTCAGAAGGGGAGACCACGACCTCCAGGGGAGAACCAGCGCCTTAGACCGCTCGGCCATCCTGACTGTTAAAAACTGGATTTGGTGTCGGGATAAAGCGTACTGGCTAAAAGTAGATAAAGGTTCGGCCTCCTGAGATCACCACAAGGACCAGTAAATGCACAATACTGACTTGCACTTTCAACATCAAATAGTCATTGGTTTTTATCAATTAAAAACTCCTGTCATTGATTTATCTTCAATATGTCCATCAATGGGAAAAGCCTAGTAAATCGTCATTGATTGAGCGTTAAAGTCGCCTCAGAATATGGCCATTCTGAAATAAATGATAAAATACCTCAGATAAGACCGAAAAAGTGTCTGGAAGTATCAGCAACCATCAGGGTGAGAGTGACAACACGTCCCACATGTCAAAATGGGGGAGTCTTAGCAAATGGCTTAATGGTTATTTTTAACGCAATCGTGTTTTTTTTTTTTTTTTATTTGGGGGTTTAACAAGGGGTCTCACCCTTTTGTTATTTGCCTGTTTGTGGCCCGCCTGTGAAATTCGTGCAATTCTCTTTCAACCTCTAGTCAACTAGCTGTTAAAAATATGTCAGAAGTGGGATTCGAACCCACGCCTCCAGGGGAGACTGCGACCTGAACGCAGCGCCTTAGACCGCTCGGCCATCCTGACTGTTAAAAGCTGTTTTTGCAGAATGTTAAAAATACGATAGTTATTCACTGCTCATGTTAACTGGATGTAATTTCCTTTATCTTAAGACATTTATTTGTCAACTGGTTATTGCAAAGCAGTATGACATGCAGGTTTTAAAAGTATGTCAGAAGTGGGATTCGAACCCACGCTCCAGGGGAGACTGCGACCTGAACGCAGCGCCTTAGACCGCTCGGCCATCCTGACTGTTAAAAACTGGATTTGGTGTCGGGATAAAGCGTACTGGCTAAAAGTAGATAAAGGTTCGGCCTCCTGAGATCACCACAAGGACCAGTAAATGCACAATACTGACTTGCACTTTCAACATCAAATAGTCATTGGTTTTTATCAATTAAAAACTCCTGTCATTGATTTATCTTCAATATGTCCATCAATGGGAAAAGCCTAGTAAATCGTCATTGATTGAGCGTTAAAGTGGCCTCAGAATATGGCCATTCTGAAATAAATGATAAAATACCTCAGATAAGACCGAAAAAGTGTCTGGAAGTATCAGCAACCATCAGGGTGAGAGTGACAACACGTCCACATGTCAAAATGGGGGGAGTCTTAGCAAATGGCTTAATGGTTATTTTTAACGCAATCGTGTTTTATTTTTTTTTTTTATTTGGGGGTTTAACAAGGGGTCTCACCCTTTGTTATTTGCCTGTTTGTGGCCCGCCTGTGAAATTCGTGCAATTCTCTTTCAACCTCTAGTCAACTAGCTGTTAAAAATATGTCAGAAGTGGATTCTGAACCCACGCCTCCAGGTTTTAAAAGTATGTCAGAAGTGGATTCGAACCCACGCTCCAGGGAGACTGCGACCTGAACGCAGCGCCTTAGACCGCCATCCTGACTGTTAAAAGCTCCAGAATGTTAAAAATACTGTTAACTGGTAATTTCCTTTATCTTAAGACATTTATTTGTCAACTGGTTATTGCAAAGCAGTATGACATGCAGGTTTTAAAAGTATGTCAGAAGTGGGATTCGAACCCACGCCTCCAGGGGAGACTACCTGAACGCAGCGCCTTATCCTGACTGTTAAAAACTGGATTTGGTGTCGGGATAAAGCGTACTGGCTAAAAGTAGATAAAGGTTCGGCCTCCTGAGATCACCACAAGGACCAGTAAATGCACAATACTGACTTGCACTTTCAACATCAAATAGTCATTGGTTTTTATCAATTAAAAACTCCTGTCATTGATTTATCTTCAATATGTCCATCAATGGGAAAAGCCTAGTAAATCGTCATTGATTGAGCGTTAAAGTGGCCTCAGAATATGGCCATTCTGAAATAAATGATAAAATACCTCAGATAAGACCGAAAAAGTGTCTGGAAGTATCAGCAACCATCAGGGTGAGAGTGACAACACGTCCACATGTCAAAATGGGGAGTCTTAGCAAATGGCTTAATGGTTATTTTTAACGCAATCGTGTTTTATTTTTTTATTTTTTTTATTTGGGGGTTTAACAAGGGGTCTCACCCTTTTGTTATTTGCCTGCAATTCTCTTTCAACCTCTAGTCAACTAGCTGTTAAAAATATGTCAGAAGTGGATTCGAACCCACGCCTCCAGGGGAGACTGCGACCTGAACGCAGCGCCTTAGACCGCTCGGCCATCCTGACTGTTAAAAGCTGTTTTTGCAGAATGTTAAAATCGATAGTTTTCAAGCCATGTTAACTAGTAATTTCCTTTATCTTAAGACATTTATTTGTCAACTGGTTATTGCAAAGCAGTATGACATGCAGGTTTTAAAAATGTCAGAAGTGGGATTCAACCCACGCTCCAGGGGAGACTGCGACCTGAACGCAGCGCCTTAGACCGCTCGGCCATCCTGACTGTTAAAAACTGGATTTGGTGTCGGGATAAAGCGTACTGGCTAAAAGTAGATAAAGGTTCGGCCTCCTGAGATCACCACAAGGACCAGTAAATGCACAATACTGACTTGCACTTTCAACATCAAATAGTCATTGGTTTTTATCAATTAAAAACTCCTGTCATTGATTTATCTTCAATATGTCCATCAATGGGAAAAGCCTAGTAAATCGTCATTGATTGAGCGTTAAAGTCGCCTCAGAATATGGCCATTCTGAAATAAATGATAAAATACCTCAGATAAGACCGAAAAAGTGTCTGGAAGTATCAGCAACCATCAGGGTGAGAGTGACAACACGTCCACATGTCAAAATGGGGGGAGTCTTAGCAAATGGCTTAATGGTTATTTTTAACGCAATCGTGTTTTATTTTTTTTTTTTTATTTGGGGGTTTAACAAGGGGTCTCACCCTTTTGTTATTTGCCTGTTTGTGGCCCGCCTGTGAAATTCGTGCAATTCTCTTTCAACCTCTAGTCAACTAGCTGTTAAAAATATGTCAGAAGTGGGATTCGAACCCACGCTCCAGGGGAGACTGCGACCTGAACGCAGCGCCTTAGACCGCTCGGCCATCCTGACTGTTAAAAGCTGTTTTTGCAGAATGTTAAAAATACGATAGTTATTCACAGCTCATGTTAACTGGAGGTAATTTCCTTTATCTTAAGACATTTATTTGTCAACTGGTTATTGCAAAGCAGTATGACATGCAGGTTTTAAAAGTATGTCAGAAGTGGGATTCGAACCCACGCTCCAGGGGAGACTGCGACCTGAACGCAGCGCCTTAGACCGCTCGGCCATCCTGACTGTTAAAAACTGGATTTGGTGTCGGGATAAAGCGTACTGGCTAAAAGTAGATAAAGGTTCGGCCTCCTGAGATCACCACAAGGACCAGTAAATGCACAATACTGACTTGCACTTTCAACATCAAATAGTCATTGGTTTTTATCAATTAAAAACTCCTGTCATTGATTTATCTTCAATATGTCCATCAATGGGAAAAGCCTAGTAAATCGTCATTGATTGAGCGTTAAAGTCGCCTCAGAATATGGCCATTCTGAAATAAATGATAAAATACCTCAGATAAGACCGAAAAAGTGTCTGGAAGTATCAGCAACCATCAGGGTGAGAGTGACAACACGTCCACATGTCAAAATGGGGGGAGTCTTAGCAAATGGCTTAATGGTTATTTTTAACGCAATCGTGTTTTATTTTTTTTTTTTTTTTTATTTGGGGGTTTAACAAGGGGTCTCACCCTTTGTTATTTGCCTGTTTGTGGCCCGCCTGTGAAATTCGTGCAATTCTCTTTCAACCTCTAGTCAACTAGCTGTTAAAAATATGTCAGAAGTGGGATTCGAACCCACGCTCCAGGGGAGACTGCGACCTGAACGCAGCGCCTTAGACCGCTCGGCCATCCTGACTGTTAAAAGCTGTTTTTGCAGAATGTTAAAAATACGATAGTTATTCACAGCTCATGTTAACTGGATGTAATTTCCTTTATCTTAAGACATTTATTTGTCAACTGGTTATTGCAAAGCAGTATGACATGCAGGTTTTAAAAGTATGTCAGAAGTGGGATTCGAACCCACGCCTCCAGGGGAGACTGCGACCTGAACGCAGCGCCTTAGACCGCTCGGCCATCCTGACTGTTAAAAACTGGATTTGGTGTCGGGATAAAGCGTACTGGCTAAAAGTAGATAAAGGTTCGGCCTCCTGAGATCACCACAAGGACCAGTAAATGCACAATACTGACTTGCACTTTCAACATCAAATAGTCATTGGTTTTTATCAATTAAAAACTCCTGTCATTGATTTATCTTCAATATGTCCATCAATGGGAAAAGCCTAGTAAATCGTCATTGATTGAGCGTTAAAGTCGCCTCAGAATATGGCCATTCTGAAATAAATGATAAAATACCTCAGATAAGACCGAAAAAGTGTCTGGAAGTATCAGCAACCATCAGGGTGAGAGTGACAACACGTCCACATGTCAAAATGGGGGGAGTCTTAGCAAATGGCTTAATGGTTATTTTTAACGCAATCGTGTTTTATTTTTTTATTTTTTATTTGGGGGGGGGGTTTAACAAGGGGTCTCACCCTTTTGTTATTTGCCTGTTTGTGGCCCGCCTGTGAAATTCGTGCAATTCTCTTTCAACCTCTAGTCAACTAGCTGTTAAAAATATGTCAGAAGTGGGATTCGAACCCACGCCTCCAGGGGAGACTGCGACCTGAACGCAGCGCCTTAGACCGCTCGGCCATCCTGACTGTTAAAAGCTGTTTTTGCAGAATGTTAAAAATACGATAGTTATTCACAGCTCATGTTAACTGGACGTAATTTCCTTTATCTTAAGACATTTATTTGTCAACTGGTTATTGCAAAGCAGTATGACATGCAGGTTTTAAAAGTATGTCAGAAGTGGGATTCGAACCCACGCCTCCAGGGGAGACTGCGACCTGAACGCAGCGCCTTAGACCGCTCGGCCATCCTGACTGTTAAAAACTGGATTTGGTGTCGGGATAAAGCGTACTGGCTAAAAGTAGATAAAGGTTCGGCCTCCTGAGATCACCACAAGGACCAGTAAATGCACAATACTGACTTGCACTTTCAACATCAAATAGTCATTGGTTTTTATCAATTAAAAACTCCTGTCATTGATTTATCTTCAATATGTCCATCAATGGGAAAAGCCTAGTAAATCGTCATTGATTGAGCGTTAAAGTCGCCTCAGAATATGGCCATTCTGAAATAAATGATAAAATACCTCAGATAAGACCGAAAAAGTGTCTGGAAGTATCAGCAACCATCAGGGTGAGAGTGACAACACGTCCACATGTCAAAATGGGGGGAGTCTTAGCAAATGGCTTAATGGTTATTTTTAACGCAATCGTGTTTTATTTTTTTTTTTTGTTTGGGGGGTTTAACAAGGGGTCTCACCCTTTTGTTATTTGCCTGTTTGTGGCCCGCCTGTGAAATTCGTGCAATTCTCTTTCAACCTCTAGTCAACTAGCTGTTAAAAATATGTCAGAAGTGGGATTCGAACCCACGCCTCCAGGGGAGACTGCGACCTGAACGCAGCGCCTTAGACCGCTCGGCCATCCTGACTGTTAAAAGCTGTTTTTGCAGAATGTTAAAAATACGATAGTTATTCACAGCTCATGTTAACTGGAAGTAATTTCCTTTATCTTAAGACATTTATTTGTCAACTGGTTATTGCAAAGCAGTATGACATGCAGGTTTTAAAAGTATGTCAGAAGTGGGATTCGAACCCACGCCTCCAGGGGAGACTGCAACCTGAACGCAGCGCCTTAGACCGCTCGGCTATCCTGACTGTTAAAAACTGGATTTGGTGTCGGGATAAAGCGTACTGGCTAAAAGTAGATAAAGGTTCGGCCTCCTGAGATCACCACAAGGACCAGTAAATGCACAATACTGACTTGCACTTTCAACATCAAATAGTCATTGGTTTTTATCAATTAAAAACTCCTGTCATTGATTTATCTTCAATATGTCCATCAATGGGAAAAGCCTAGTAAATCGTCATTGATTGAGCGTTAAAGTGGCCTCAGAATATGGCCATTCTGAAATAAATGATAAAATACCTCAGATAAGACCGAAAAAGTGTCTGGAAGTATCAGCAACCATCAGGGTGAGAGTGACAACACGTCCACATGTCAAAATGGGGGGAGTCTTAGCAAATGGCTTAATGGTTATTTTTAACGCAATCGTGTTTTATTTTTATTTTTTTTATTTGGGGGGGGGGGGGTTTAACAAGGGGTCTCACCCTTTTGTTATTTGCCTGTTTGTGGCCCGCCTGTGAAATTCGTGCAATTCTCTTTCAACCTCTAGTCAACTAGCTGTTAAAAATATGTCAGAAGTGGGATTCGAACCCACGCCTCCAGGGGAGACTGCGACCTGAACGCAGCGCCTTAGACCGCTCGGCCATCCTGACTGTTAAAAACTGGAGTTTTGGTGTCTGGGATAAAGACATTTATTTGTCAACTGGCTAAAAGTAGATAAAGGTTCACGCCTCCTGAGATCACCACAACCGGACCAGTAAATGCACAATACTAAAAGTAGACTTGCACTTTCAACATCAAATAGTCATTGGTTTTTATCAATTAAAAACTCCTGTCATTGATTTATCTTCAATATGTCCATCAATGGGAAAAGCCTAGTAAATCGTCATTGATTGAGCGTTAAAGTGGCCTCAGAATATGGCCATTCTGAAATAAATGATAAAATACCTCAGATAAGACCGAAAAAGTGTCTGGAAGTATCAGCAACCATCAGGGTGAGAGTGACAACACGTCCACATGTCAAAATGGGGGGAGTCTTAGCAAATGGCTTAATGGTTATTTTTAACGCAATCGTGTTTTTTTATTTTTTTATTTTTATTTGGGGGGTTTAACAAGGGGTCTCACCCTTTTGTTATTTGCCTGTTTGTGGCCCGCCTGTGAAATTCGTGCAATTCTCTTTCAACCTCTAGTCAACTAGCTGTTAAAAATATGTCAGAAGTGGGATTCGAACCCACGCCTCCAGGGGAGACTGCGACCTGAACGCAGCGCCTTAGACCGCTCGGCCATCCTGACTGTTAAAAGCTGTTTTTGCAGAATGTTAAAAATACGATAGTTATTCACTGCTCATGTTAACTGGATGTAATTTCCTTTATCTTAAGACATTTATTTGTCAACTGGTTATTGCAAAGCAGTATGACATGCAGGTTTTAAAAGTATGTCAGAAGTGGGATTCGAACCCACGCCTCCAGGGGAGACTGCGACCTGAACGCAGCGCCTTAGACCGCTCGGCCATCCTGACTGTTAAAAACTGGATTTGGTGTCGGGATAAAGCGTACTGGCTAAAAGTAGATAAAGGTTCGGCCTCCTGAGATCACCACAAGGACCAGTAAATGCACAATACTGACTTGCACTTTCAACATCAAATAGTCATTGGTTTTTATCAATTAAAAACTCCTGTCATTGATTTATCTTCAATATGTCCATCAATGGGAAAAGCCTAGTAAATCGTCATTGATTGAGCGTTAAAGTGGCCTCAGAATATGGCCATTCTGAAATAAATGATAAAATACCTCAGATAAGACCGAAAAAGTGTCTGGAAGTATCAGCAACCATCAGGGTGAGAGTGACAACACGTCCACATGTCAAAATGGGGGGAGTCTTAGCAAATGGCTTAATGGTTATTTTTAACGCAATCGTGTTTTATTTTTTTTTTTTATTTGGGGGGTTTAACAAGGGGTCTCACCCTTTTTTGTTATTTGCCTGTTTGTGGCCCGCCTGTGAAATTCGTGCAATTCTCTTTCAACCTCTAGTCAACTAGCTGTTAAAAATATGTCAGAAGTGGGATTCGAACCCACGCCTCCAGGGGAGACTGCGACCTGAACGCAGCGCCTTAGACCGCTCGGCCATCCTGACTGTTAAAAGCTGTTTTTGCAGAATGTTAAAAATACGATAGTTATTCACTGCTCATGTTAACTGGATGTAATTTCCTTTATCTTAAGACATTTATTTGTCAACTGGTTATTGCAAAGCAGTATGACATGCAGGTTTTAAAAGTATGTCAGAAGTGGGATTCGAACCCACGCCTCCAGGGGAGACTGCGACCTGAACGCAGCGCCTTAGACCGCTCGGCCATCCTGACTGTTAAAAACTGGATTTGGTGTCGGGATAAAGCGTACTGGCTAAAAGTAGATAAAGGTTCGGCCTCCTGAGATCACCACAAGGACCAGTAAATGCACAATACTGACTTGCACTTTCAACATCAAATAGTCATTGGTTTTTATCAATTAAAAACTCCTGTCATTGATTTATCTTCAATATGTCCATCAATGGGAAAAGCCTAGTAAATCGTCATTGATTGAGCGTTAAAGTGGCCTCAGAATATGGCCATTCTGAAATAAATGATAAAATACCTCAGATAAGACCGAAAAAGTGTCTGGAAGTATCAGCAACCATCAGGGTGAGAGTGACAACACGTCCACATGTCAAAATGGGGGGAGTCTTAGCAAATGGCTTAATGGTTATTTTTAACGCAATCGTGTTTTATTTTTTTTTTTTTTATTTGGGGGTTTAACAAGGGGTCTCACCCTTTTGTTATTTGCCTGTTTGTGGCCCGCCTGTGAAATTCGTGCAATTCTCTTTCAACCTCTAGTCAACTAGCTGTTAAAAATATGTCAGAAGTGGGATTCGAACCCACGCCTCCAGGGGAGACTGCGACCTGAACGCAGCGCCTTAGACCGCTCGGCCATCCTGACTGTTAAAAGCTGTTTTTGCAGAATGTTAAAAATACGATAGTTATTCACTGCTCATGTTAACTGGATGTAATTTCCTTTATCTTAAGACATTTATTTGTCAACTGGTTATTGCAAAGCAGTATGACATGCAGGTTTTAAAAGTATGTCAGAAGTGGGTCAGAAGTGGGATTCAAACCCACGCCTCCAGGGGAGACTGCACCTGAACGCAGCGCCTTGACCGCTCGGCCATCCTGACTGTTAAAAGCTGTTTTTGCAGAATGTTAAAAATACGATAGTTATTCACAGCTCATGTTAACTGGACGTAATTTCCTTTATCTTAAGACATTTATTTGTCAACTGGTTATTGCAAAGCAGTATGACATGCAGGTTTTAAAAGTATGTCAGAAGTGGATTCGAACCCACGCTCCAGGGGAGACTGGACCTGAACGCAGCGCCTTAGACCGCCGGCCATCCTGACTGTTAAAAACTGGATTTGGTGTCGGGATAAAGCGTACTGGCTAAAAGTAGATAAAGGTTCGGCCTCCTGAGATCACCACAAGGACCAGTAAATGCACAATACTGACTTGCACTTTCAACATCAAATAGTCATTGGTTTTTATCAATTAAAAACTCCTGTCATTGATTTATCTTCAATATGTCCATCAATGGGAAAAGCCTAGTAAATCGTCATTGATTGAGCGTTAAAGTGGCCTCAGAATATGGCCATTCTGAAATAAATGATAAAATACCTCAGATAAGACCGAAAAAGTGTCTGGAAGTATCAGCAACCATCAGGGTGAGAGTGACAACACGTCCACATGTCAAAATGGGGGGAGTCTTAGCAAATGGCTTAATGGTTATTTTTAACGCAATCGTGTTTTATTTTTTTATTTTTTATTTGGGGGTTTAACAAGGGGTCTCACCCTTTTGTTATTTGCCTGTTTGTGGCCCGCCTGTGAAATTCGTGCAATTCTCTTTCAACCTCTAGTCAACTAGCTGTTAAAAATATGTCAGAAGTGGGATTCGAACCCACGCCTCCAGGGGAGACTGCGACCTGAACGCAGCGCCTTAGACCGCTCGGCCATCCTGACTGTTAAAAGCTGTTTTTGCAGAATGTTAAAAATACGATAGTTATTCACAGCTCATGTTAACTGGATGTAATTTCCTTTATCTTAAGACATTTATTTGTCAACTGGTTATTGCAAAGCAGTATGACATGCAGGTTTTAAAAGTATGTCAGAAGTGGGATTCGAACCCACGCCTCCAGGGGAGACTGCGACCTGAACGCAGCGCCTTAGACCGCTCGGCCATCCTGACTGTTAAAAACTGGATTTGGTGTCGGGATAAAGCGTACTGGCTAAAAGTAGATAAAGGTTCGGCCTCCTGAGATCACCACAAGGACCAGTAAATGCACAATACTGACTTGCACTTTCAACATCAAATAGTCATTGGTTTTTATCAATTAAAAACTCCTGTCATTGATTTATCTTCAATATGTCCATCAATGGGAAAAGCCTAGTAAATCGTCATTGATTGAGCGTTAAAGTGGCCTCAGAATATGGCCATTCTGAAATAAATGATAAAATACCTCAGATAAGACCGAAAAAGTGTCTGGAAGTATCAGCAACCATCAGGGTGAGAGTGACAACACGTCCACATGTCAAAATGGGGGGAGTCTTAGCAAATGGCTTAATGGTTATTTTTAACGCAATCGTGTTTTATTTTTTTATTTGGGGGGGGGTTTAACAAGGGGTCTCACCCTTTTGTTATTTGCCTGTTTGTGGCCCGCCTGTGAAATTCGTGCAATTCTCTTTCAACCTCTAGTCAACTAGCTGTTAAAAATATGTCAGAAGTGGGATTCGAACCCACGCCTCCAGGGGAGACTGCGACCTGAACGCAGCGCCTTAGACCGCTCGGCCATCCTGACTGTTAAAAGCTGTTTTTGCAGAATGTTAAAAATACGATAGTTATTCACAGCTCATGTTAACTGGATGTAATTTCCTTTATCTTAAGACATTTATTTGTCAACTGGTTATTGCAAAGCAGTATGACATGCAGGTTTTAAAAGTATGTCAGAAGTGGGATTCGAACCCACGCCTCCAGGGGAGACTGCGACCTGAACGCAGCGCCTTAGACCGCTCGGCCATCCTGACTGTTAAAAACTGGATTTGGTGTCGGGATAAAGCGTACTGGCTAAAAGTAGATAAAGGTTCGGCCTCCTGAGATCACCACAAGGACCAGTAAATGCACAATACTGACTTGCACTTTCAACATCAAATAGTCATTGGTTTTTATCAATTAAAAACTCCTGTCATTGATTTATCTTCAATATGTCCATCAATGGGAAAAGCCTAGTAAATCGTCATTGATTGAGCGTTAAAGTGGCCTCAGAATATGGCCATTCTGAAATAAATGATAAAATACCTCAGATAAGACCGAAAAAGTGTCTGGAAGTATCAGCAACCATCAGGGTGAGAGTGACAACACGTCCACATGTCAAAATGGGGGGAGTCTTAGCAAATGGCTTAATGGTTATTTTTAACGCAATCGTGTTTTATTTTTTTATTTTTTATTTGGGGGGTTTAACAAGGGGTCTCACCCTTTTGTTATTTGCCTGTTTGTGGCCCGCCTGTGAAATCGTGCAATTCTCTTTCAACCTCTAGTCAACTAGCTGTTAAAAATATGTCAGAAGTGGGATTCGAACCCACGCCTCCAGGGGAGACTGCGACCTGAACGCAGCGCCTTAGACCGCTCGGCCATCCTGACTGTTAAAAGCTGTTTTTGCAGAATGTTAAAAATACGATAGTTATTCACAGCTCATGTTAACTGGAGGTAATTTCCTTTATCTTAAGACATTTATTTGTCAACTGGTTATTGCAAAGCAGTATGACATGCAGGTTTTAAAAGTATGTCAGAAGTGGGATTCGAACCCACGCCTCCAGGGGAGACTGCGACCTGAACGCAGCGCCTTAGACCGCTCGGCCATCCTGACTGTTAAAAACTGGATTTGGTGTCGGGATAAAGCGTACTGGCTAAAAGTAGATAAAGGTTCGGCCTCCTGAGATCACCACAAGGACCAGTAAATGCACAATACTGACTTGCACTTTCAACATCAAATAGTCATTGGTTTTTATCAATTAAAAACTCCTGTCATTGATTTATCTTCAATATGTCCATCAATGGGAAAAGCCTAGTAAATCGTCATTGATTGAGCGTTAAAGTGGCCTCAGAATATGGCCATTCTGAAATAAATGATAAAATACCTCAGATAAGACCGAAAAAGTGTCTGGAAGTATCAGCAACCATCAGGGTGAGAGTGACAACACGTCCACATGTCAAAATGGGGGGAGTCTTAGCAAATGGCTTAATGGTTATTTTTAACGCAATCGTGTTTTATTTTTTTTTTTTATTTGGGGGGGGGGTTTAACAAGGGGTCTCACCCTTTTGTTATTTGCCTGTTTGTGGCCCGCCTGTGAAATTCAGTGCAATTCTCTTTCAACCTCTAGTCAACTAGCTGTTAAAAATATGTCAGAAGTGGGATTCGAACCCACGCCTCCAGGGGAGACTGCGACCTGAACGCAGCGCCTTAGACCGCTCGGCCATCCTGACTGTTAAAAGCTGAGGTTTTTTTTGCAGAGATCACCACAAGGTAAATGCAAAACTGACTTGCACTTTCAACATCAAATAGTCATTGGTTTTTATCAATTATTCATTGATTTATCTTCAATATGTCCATCAATGGGAAAAGCCTAGTAATCGTCATTGATTGAGCGTTAAAGTGGCCTCAGAATATGGCCATTCTGAAATAAATGATAAAATCTCAGATAAGACCGAAAAATGTTGGAAGTATTCAGGGTCAACTCCACATGTCAAAATGGGGGAGTCTTAGCAAATGGCTTAATGGTTATTTTTGACATTTGGGGGGTTTAACAAGGGTCTCACCCTTTTGTTATTCTGTTTGTGGCCCGCCTGTGAAATTCGTGCAATTCTCTTTCAACCTCTAGTCAACTAGCTGTTAAAAATATGTCAGAAGTGGGATTGAACCCACGCCTCCAGGGGAGACTGCGACCTGAACGCAGCGCCTTAGACCGCTCGGCCATCCTGACTGTTAAAAGCTGTTTTTGCAGAATGTTAAAAATACGATAGTTATTCACTGCTCATGTTAACTGGATGTAATTTCCTTTATCTTAAGACATTTATTTGTCAACTGGTTATTGCAAAGCAGTATGACATGCAGGTTTTAAAAAGTATGTCAGAAGTGGGATTCGAACCCACGCCTCCAGGGGAGACTGCGACCTGAACGCAGCGCCTTAGACCGCTCGGCCATCCTGACTGTTAAAAACTGGATTTGGTGTCGGGATAAAGCGTACTGGCTAAAAGTAGATAAAGGTTCGGCCTCCTGAGATCACCACAAGGACCAGTAAATGCACAATACTGACTTGCACTTTCAACATCAAATAGTCATTGGTTTTTATCAATTAAAAACTCCTGTCATTGATTTATCTTCAATATGTCCATCAATGGGAAAAGCCTAGTAAATCGTCATTGATTGAGCGTTAAAGTGGCCTCAGAATATGGCCATTCTGAAATAAATGATAAAATACCTCAGATAAGACCGAAAAAGTGTCTGGAAGTATCAGCAACCATCAGGGTGAGAGTGACAACACGTCCACATGTCAAAATGGGGGGAGTCTTAGCAAATGGCTTAATGGTTATTTTTAACGCAATCGTGTTTTATTTTTTATTTTTTTTTTTTTATTTGGGGGGTTTAACAAGGGGTCTCACCCTTTTGTTATTTGCCTGTTTGTGGCCCGCCTGTGAAATTCGTGCAATTCTCTTTCAACCTCTAGTCAACTAGCTGTTAAAAATATGTCAGAAGTGGGATTCGAACCCACGCCTCCAGGGGAGACTGCGACCTGAACGCAGCGCCTTAGACCGCTCGGCCATCCTGACTGTTAAAAGCTGTTTTTGCAGAATGTTAAAAATACGATAGTTATTCACAGCTCATGTTAACTGGACGTAATTTCCTTTATCTTAAGACATTTATTTGTCAACTGGTTATTGCAAAGCAGTATGACATGCAGGTTTTAAAAGTATGTCAGAAGTGGGATTCGAACCCACGCCTCCAGGGGAGACTGCGACCTGAACGCAGCGCCTTAGACCGCTCGGCCATCCTGACTGTTAAAAACTGGATTTGGTGTCGGGATAAAGCGTACTGGCTAAAAGTAGATAAAGGTTCGGCCTCCTGAGATCACCACAAGGACCAGTAAATGCACAATACTGACTTGCACTTTCAACATCAAATAGTCATTGGTTTTTATCAATTAAAAACTCCTGTCATTGATTTATCTTCAATATGTCCATCAATGGGAAAAGCCTAGTAAATCGTCATTGATTGAGCGTTAAAGTGGCCTCAGAATATGGCCATTCTGAAATAAATGATAAAATACCTCAGATAAGACCGAAAAAGTGTCTGGAAGTATCAGCAACCATCAGGGTGAGAGTGACAACACGTCCACATGTCAAAATGGGGGGAGTCTTAGCAAATGGCTTAATGGTTATTTTTAACGCAATCGTGTTTTATTTTTTTATTTTTATTTGGGGGTTTAACAAGGGGTCTCACCCTTTTGTTATTTGCCTGTTTGTGGCCCGCCTGTGAAATTGACTGTTAAAAGCTGTTTTTGCAGAATGCAATTCTCTTTCAACCTCTAGTCAACTAGCTGTTAAAAATATGTCAGAAGTGGGATTCGAACCCACGCCTCCAGGGGAGACTGCGACCTGAACGCAGCGCCTGAACGCATCCTGCGCCTTAGTTATTCACAGCTCATGTTAACTGGGCCATCCTGACTGTTAAAAGCTGGAGGTTTTTTGGTGTCGGGATAAAGCGCCTTAGACCGCTGCCATCCTGCTGTTAAAAACTGGATTTGGTGTAGATAAAGGTTCTAAAAGTAGATAAAGGGCCTCCTGAGATCACCACAAGGACCAGTAAATGCACAATACTGACTTGCACTTTCAACATCAAATAGTCATTGGTTTTTATCAATTAAAAACTCCTGTCATTGATTTATCTTCAATATGTCCATCAATGGGAAAAGCCTAGTAAATCGTCATTGATTGAGCGTTAAAGTGGCCTCAGAATATGGCCATTCTGAAATAAATGATAAAATACCTCAGATAAGACCGAAAAAGTGTCTGGAAGTATCAGCAACCATCAGGGTGAGAGTGACAACACGTCCACATGTCAAAATGGGGGGAGTCTTAGCAAATGGCTTAATGGTTATTTTTAACGCAATCGTGTTTTATTTTTTTTTTATTTTTTATTTGGGGGGTTTAACAAGGGGTCTCACCCTTTTGTTATTTGCCTGTTTGTGGCCCGCCTGTGAAATTCGTGCAATTCTCTTTCAACCTCTAGTCAACTAGCTGTTAAAAATATGTCAGAAGTGGGATTCGAACCCACGCCTCCAGGGGAGACTGCGACCTGAACGCAGCGCCTTAGACCGCTCGGCCATCCTGACTGTTAAAAGCTGTTTTTGCAGAATGTTAAAAATACGATAGTTATTCACAGCTCATGTTAACTGGACGTAATTTCCTTTATCTTAAGACATTTATTTGTCAACTGGTTATTGCAAAGCAGTATGACATGCAGGTTTTAAAAGTATGTCAGAAGTGGGATTCGAACCCACGCCTCCAGGGGAGACTGCGACCTGAACGCAGCGCCTTAGACCGCTCGGCCATCCTGACTGTTAAAAACTGGATTTGGTGTCGGGATAAAGCGTACTGGCTAAAAGTAGATAAAGGTTCGGCCTCCTGAGATCACCACAAGGACCAGTAAATGCACAATACTGACTTGCACTTTCAACATCAAATAGTCATTGGTTTTTATCAATTAAAAACTCCTGTCATTGATTTATCTTCAATATGTCCATCAATGGGAAAAGCCTAGTAAATCGTCATTGATTGAGCGTTAAAGTGGCCTCAGAATATGGCCATTCTGAAATAAATGATAAAATACCTCAGATAAGACCGAAAAAGTGTCTGGAAGTATCAGCAACCATCAGGGTGAGAGTGACAACACGTCCACATGTCAAAATGGGGGGAGTCTTAGCAAATGGCTTAATGGTTATTTTTAACGCAATCGTGTTTTATTTTTTTATTTTTTATTTGGGGGGGGGGGTTTAACAAGGGGTCTCACCCTTTTGTTATTTGCCTGTTTGTGGCCCGCCTGTGAAATTCGTGCAATTCTCTTTCAACCTCTAGTCAACTAGCTGTTAAAAATATGTCAGAAGTGGGATTCGAACCCACGCCTCCAGGGGAGACTGCGACCTGAACGCAGCGCCTTAGACCGCTCGGCCATCCTGACTGTTAAAAGCTGTTTTTGCAGAATGTTAAAAATACGATAGTTATTCACAGCTCATGTTAACTGGATGTAATTTCCTTTATCTTAAGACATTTATTTGTCAACTGGTTATTGCAAAGCAGTATGACATGCAGGTTTTAAAAGTATGTCAGAAGTGGGATTCGAACCCACGCCTCCAGGGGAGACTGCGACCTGAACGCAGCGCCTTAGACCGCTCGGCCATCCTGACTGTTAAAAACTGGATTTGGTGTCGGGATAAAGCGTACTGGCTAAAAGTAGATAAAGGTTCGGCCTCCTGAGATCACCACAAGGACCAGTAAATGCACAATACTGACTTGCACTTTCAACATCAAATAGTCATTGGTTTTTATCAATTAAAAACTCCTGTCATTGATTTATCTTCAATATGTCCATCAATGGGAAAAGCCTAGTAAATCGTCATTGATTGAGCGTTAAAGTGGCCTCAGAATATGGCCATTCTGAAATAAATGATAAAATACCTCAGATAAGACCGAAAAAGTGTCTGGAAGTATCAGCAACCATCAGGGTGAGAGTGACAACACGTCCACATGTCAAAATGGGGGGAGTCTTAGCAAATGGCTTAATGGTTATTTTTAACGCAATCGTGTTTTATTTTTTTATTTTTTATTTGGGGGGTTTAACAAGGGGTCTCACCCTTTTGTTATTTGCCTGTTTGTGGCCCGCCTGTGAAATTCGTGCAATTCTCTTTCAACCTCTAGTCAACTAGCTGTTAAAAATATGTCAGAAGTGGGATTCGAACCCACGCCTCCAGGGGAGACTGCGACCTGAACGCAGCGCCTTAGACCGCTCGGCCATCCTGACTGTTAAAAGCTGTTTTTGCAGAATGTTAAAAATACGATAGTTATTCACTGCTCATGTTAACTGGATGTAATTTCCTTTATCTTAAGACATTTATTTGTCAACTGGTTATTGCAAAGCAGTATGACATGCAGGTTTTAAAAGTATGTCAGAAGTGGGATTCGAACCCACGCCTCCAGGGGAGACTGCGACCTGAACGCAGCGCCTTAGACCGCTCGGCCATCCTGACTGTTAAAAACTGGATTTGGTGTCGGGATAAAGCGTACTGGCTAAAAGTAGATAAAGGTTCGGCCTCCTGAGATCACCACAAGGACCAGTAAATGCACAATACTGACTTGCACTTTCAACATCAAATAGTCATTGGTTTTTATCAATTAAAAACTCCTGTCATTGATTTATCTTCAATATGTCCATCAATGGGAAAAGCCTAGTAAATCGTCATTGATTGAGCGTTAAAGTGGCCTCAGAATATGGCCATTCTGAAATAAATGATAAAATACCTCAGATAAGACCGAAAAAGTGTCTGGAAGTATCAGCAACCATCAGGGTGAGAGTGACAACACGTCCACATGTCAAAATGGGGGGAGTCTTAGCAAATGGCTTAATGGTTATTTTTAACGCAATCGTGTTTTATTTTTTTTTTTTTATTTGGGGGGTTTAACAAGGGGTCTCACCCTTTTGTTATTTGCCTGTTTGTGGCCCGCCTGTGAAATTCGTGCAATTCTCTTTCAACCTCTAGTCAACTAGCTGTTAAAAATATGTCAGAAGTGGGATTCGAACCCACGCCTCCAGGGGAGACTGCGACCTGAACGCAGCGCCTTAGACCGCTCGGCCATCCTGACTGTTAAAAGCTGTTTTTGCAGAATGTTAAAAATACGATAGTTATTCACTGCTCATGTTAACTGGATGTAATTTCCTTTATCTTAAGACATTTATTTGTCAACTGGTTATTGCAAAGCAGTATGACATGCAGGTTTTAAAAGTATGTCAGAAGTGGGATTCGAACCCACGCCTCCAGGGGAGACTGCGACCTGAACGCAGCGCCTTAGACCGCTCGGCCATCCTGACTGTTAAAAACTGGATTTGGTGTCGGGATAAAGCGTACTGGCTAAAAGTAGATAAAGGTTCGGCCTCCTGAGATCACCACAAGGACCAGTAAATGCACAATACTGACTTGCACTTTCAACATCAAATAGTCATTGGTTTTTATCAATTAAAAACTCCTGTCATTGATTTATCTTCAATATGTCCATCAATGGGAAAAGCCTAGTAAATCGTCATTGATTGAGCGTTAAAGTGGCCTCAGAATATGGCCATTCTGAAATAAATGATAAAATACCTCAGATAAGACCGAAAAAGTGTCTGGAAGTATCAGCAACCATCAGGGTGAGAGTGACAACACGTCCACATGTCAAAATGGGGGGAGTCTTAGCAAATGGCTTAATGGTTATTTTTAACGCAATCGTGTTTTATTTTTTTTTTTTATTTGGGGGGTTTAACAAGGGGTCTCACCCTTTTGTTATTTGCCTGTTTGTGGCCCGCCTGTGAAATTCGTGCAATTCTCTTTCAACCTCTAGTCAACTAGCTGTTAAAAATATGTCAGAAGTGGGATTCGAACCCACGCCTCCAGGGGAGACTGCGACCTGAACGCAGCGCCTTAGACCGCTCGGCCATCCTGACTGTTAAAAGCTGTTTTTGCAGAATGTTAAAAATACGATAGTTATTCACAGCTCATGTTAACTGGACGTAATTTCCTTTATCTTAAGACATTTATTTGTCAACTGGTTATTGCAAAGCAGTATGACATGCAGGTTTTAAAAGTATGTCAGAAGTGGGATTCGAACCCACGCCTCCAGGGGAGACTGCGACCTGAACGCAGCGCCTTAGACCGCTCGGCCATCCTGACTGTTAAAAGCTGTTTTTGCAGAATGTTAAAAATACGATAGTTATTCACAGCTCATGTTAACTGGACGTAATTTCCTTTATCTTAAGACATTTATTTGTCAACTGGTTATTGCAAAGCAGTATGACATGCAGGTTTTAAAAGTATGTCAGAAGTGGGATTCGAACCCACGCCTCCAGGGGAGACTGCGACCTGAACGCAGCGCCTTAGACCGCTCGGCCATCCTGACTGTTAAAAACTGGATTTGGTGTCGGGATAAAGCGTACTGGCTAAAAGTAGATAAAGGTTCGGCCTCCTGAGATCACCACAAGGACCAGTAAATGCACAATACTGACTTGCACTTTCAACATCAAATAGTCATTGGTTTTTATCAATTAAAAACTCCTGTCATTGATTTATCTTCAATATGTCCATCAATGGGAAAAGCCTAGTAAATCGTCATTGATTGAGCGTTAAAGTGGCCTCAGAATATGGCCATTCTGAAATAAATGATAAAATACCTCAGATAAGACCGAAAAAGTGTCTGGAAGTATCAGCAACCATCAGGGTGAGAGTGACAACACGTCCACATGTCAAAATGGGGGGAGTCTTAGCAAATGGCTTAATGGTTATTTTTAACGCAATCGTGTTTTATTTTTTTTTTTTTATTTGGGGGGTTTAACAAGGGGTCTCACCCTTTTGTTATTTGCCTGTTTGTGGCCCGCCTGTGAAATTCGTGCAATTCTCTTTCAACCTCTAGTCAACTAGCTGTTAAAAATATGTCAGAAGTGGGATTCGAACCCACGCCTCCAGGGGAGACTGCGACCTGAACGCAGCGCCTTAGACCGCTCGGCCATCCTGACTGTTAAAAGCTGTTTTTGCAGAATGTTAAAAATACGATAGTTATTCACAGCTCATGTTAACTGGACGTAATTTCCTTTATCTTAAGACATTTATTTGTCAACTGGTTATTGCAAAGCAGTATGACATGCAGGTTTTAAAAGTATGTCAGAAGTGGGATTCGAACCCACGCCTCCAGGGGAGACTGCGACCTGAACGCAGCGCCTTAGACCGCTCGGCCATCCTGACTGTTAAAAACTGGATTTGGTGTCGGGATAAAGCGTACTGGCTAAAAGTAGATAAAGGTTCGGCCTCCTGAGATCACCACAAGGACCAGTAAATGCACAATACTGACTTGCACTTTCAACATCAAATAGTCATTGGTTTTTATCAATTAAAAACTCCTGTCATTGATTTATCTTCAATATGTCCATCAATGGGAAAAGCCTAGTAAATCGTCATTGATTGAGCGTTAAAGTGGCCTCAGAATATGGCCATTCTGAAATAAATGATAAAATACCTCAGATAAGACCGAAAAAGTGTCTGGAAGTATCAGCAACCATCAGGGTGAGAGTGACAACACGTCCACATGTCAAAATGGGGGGAGTCTTAGCAAATGGCTTAATGGTTATTTTTAACGCAATCGTGTTTTATTTTTTATTTTTTATTTGGGGGGTTTAACAAGGGGTCTCACCCTTTTGTTATTTGCCTGTTTGTGGCCCGCCTGTGAAATTCGTGCAATTCTCTTTCAACCTCTAGTCAACTAGCTGTTAAAAATATGTCAGAAGTGGGATTCGAACCCACGCCTCCAGGGGAGACTGCGACCTGAACGCAGCGCCTTAGACCGCTCGGCCATCCTGACTGTTAAAAGCTGTTTTTGCAGAATGTTAAAAATACGATAGTTATTCACAGCTCATGTTAACTGGACGTAATTTCCTTTATCTTAAGACATTTATTTGTCAACTGGTTATTGCAAAGCAGTATGACATGCAGGTTTTAAAAGTATGTCAGAAGTGGGATTCGAACCCACGCCTCCAGGGGAGACTGCGACCTGAACGCAGCGCCTTAGACCGCTCGGCCATCCTGACTGTTAAAAACTGGATTTGGTGTCGGGATAAAGCGTACTGGCTAAAAGTAGATAAAGGTTCGGCCTCCTGAGATCACCACAAGGACCAGTAAATGCACAATACTGACTTGCACTTTCAACATCAAATAGTCATTGGTTTTTATCAATTAAAAACTCCTGTCATTGATTTATCTTCAATATGTCCATCAATGGGAAAAGCCTAGTAAATCGTCATTGATTGAGCGTTAAAGTGGCCTCAGAATATGGCCATTCTGAAATAAATGATAAAATACCTCAGATAAGACCGAAAAAGTGTCTGGAAGTATCAGCAACCATCAGGGTGAGAGTGACAACACGTCCACATGTCAAAATGGGGGGAGTCTTAGCAAATGGCTTAATGGTTATTTTTAACGCAATCGTGTTTTATTTTTTTATTTTTTATTTGGGGGGTTTAACAAGGGGTCTCACCCTTTTGTTATTTGCCTGTTTGTGGCCCGCCTGTGAAATTCGTGCAATTCTCTTTCAACCTCTAGTCAACTAGCTGTTAAAAATATGTCAGAAGTGGGATTCGAACCCACGCCTCCAGGGGAGACTGCGACCTGAACGCAGCGCCTTAGACCGCTCGGCCATCCTGACTGTTAAAAGCTGTTTTTGCAGAATGTTAAAAATACGATAGTTATTCACAGCTCATGTTAACTGGACGTAATTTCCTTTATCTTAAGACATTTATTTGTCAACTGGTTATTGCAAAGCAGTATGACATGCAGGTTTTAAAAGTATGTCAGAAGTGGGATTCGAACCCACGCCTCCAGGGGAGACTGCGACCTGAACGCAGCGCCTTAGACCGCTCGGCCATCCTGACTGTTAAAAACTGGATTTGGTGTCGGGATAAAGCGTACTGGCTAAAAGTAGATAAAGGTTCGGCCTCCTGAGATCACCACAAGGACCAGTAAATGCACAATACTGACTTGCACTTTCAACATCAAATAGTCATTGGTTTTTATCAATTAAAAACTCCTGTCATTGATTTATCTTCAATATGTCCATCAATGGGAAAAGCCTAGTAAATCGTCATTGATTGAGCGTTAAAGTGGCCTCAGAATATGGCCATTCTGAAATAAATGATAAAATACCTCAGATAAGACCGAAAAAGTGTCTGGAAGTATCAGCAACCATCAGGGTGAGAGTGACAACACGTCCACATGTCAAAATGGGGGGAGTCTTAGCAAATGGCTTAATGGTTATTTTTAACGCAATCGTGTTTTTTTTTTATTTTTTATTTGGGGGTTTAACAAGGGGTCTCACCCTTTTGTTATTTGCCTGTTTGTGGCCCGCCTGTGAAATTCGTGCAATTCTCTTTCAACCTCTAGTCAACTAGCTGTTAAAAATATGTCAGAAGTGGGATTCGAACCCACGCCTCCAGGGGAGACTGCGACCTGAACGCAGCGCCTTAGACCGCTCGGCCATCCTGACTGTTAAAAGCTGTTTTTGCAGAATGTTAAAAATACGATAGTTATTCACAGCTCATGTTAACTGGACGTAATTTCCTTTATCTTAAGACATTTATTTGTCAACTGGTTATTGCAAAGCAGTATGACATGCAGGTTTTAAAAGTATGTCAGAAGTGGGATTCGAACCCACGCCTCCAGGGGAGACTGCGACCTGAACGCAGCGCCTTAGACCGCTCGGCCATCCTGACTGTTAAAAACTGGATTTGGTGTCGGGATAAAGCGTACTGGCTAAAAGTAGATAAAGGTTCGGCCTCCTGAGATCACCACAAGGACCAGTAAATGCACAATACTGACTTGCACTTTCAACATCAAATAGTCATTGGTTTTTATCAATTAAAAACTCCTGTCATTGATTTATCTTCAATATGTCCATCAATGGGAAAAGCCTAGTAAATCGTCATTGATTGAGCGTTAAAGTGGCCTCAGAATATGGCCATTCTGAAATAAATGATAAAATACCTCAGATAAGACCGAAAAAGTGTCTGGAAGTATCAGCAACCATCAGGGTGAGAGTGACAACACGTCCACATGTCAAAATGGGGGGAGTCTTAGCAAATGGCTTAATGGTTATTTTTAACGCAATCGTGTTTTATTTTTTTATTTTTTATTTGGGGGGTTTAACAAGGGGTCTCACCCTTTTGTTATTTGCCTGTTTGTGGCCCGCCTGTGAAATTCGTGCAATTCTCTTTCAACCTCTAGTCAACTAGCTGTTAAAAATATGTCAGAAGTGGGATTCGAACCCACGCCTCCAGGGGAGACTGCGACCTGAACGCAGCGCCTTAGACCGCTCGGCCATCCTGACTGTTAAAAGCTGTTTGCAGAATGTTAAAAATACGATAGTTATTCACAGCTCATGTTAACTGGACGTAATTTCCTTTATCTTAAGACATTTATTTGTCAACTGGTTATTGCAAAGCAGTATGACATGCAGGTTTTAAAAGTATGTCAGAAGTGGGATTCGAACCCACGCCTCCAGGGGAGACTGCGACCTGAACGCAGCGCCTTAGACCGCTCGGCCATCCTGACTGTTAAAAACTGGATTTGGTGTCGGGATAAAGCGTACTGGCTAAAAGTAGATAAAGGTTCGGCCTCCTGAGATCACCACAAGGACCAGTAAATGCACAATACTGACTTGCACTTTCAACATCAAATAGTCATTGGTTTTTATCAATTAAAAACTCCTGTCATTGATTTATCTTCAATATGTCCATCAATGGGAAAAGCCTAGTAAATCGTCATTGATTGAGCGTTAAAGTGGCCTCAGAATATGGCCATTCTGAAATAAATGATAAAATACCTCAGATAAGACCGAAAAGTGTCTGGAAGTATCAGCAACCATCAGGGTGAGAGTGACAACACGTCCACATGTCAAAATGGGGGAGTCTTAGCAAATGGCTTAATGGTTATTTTTAACGCAATCGTGTTTTATTTTTTTTTTTTTATTTGGGGGGTTTAACAAGGGGTCTCACCCTTTTGTTATTTGCCTGTTTGTGGCCCGCCTGTGAAATTCGTGCAATTCTCTTTCAACCTCTAGTCAACTAGCTGTTAAAAATATGTCAGAAGTGGGATTCGAACCCACGCCTCCAGGGGAGACTGCGACCTGAACGCAGCGCCTTAGACCGCTCGGCCATCCTGACTGTTAAAAGCTGTTTTTGCAGAATGTTAAAAATACGATAGTTATTCACAGCTCATGTTAACTGGACGTAATTTCCTTTATCTTAAGACATTTATTTGTCAACTGGTTATTGCAAAGCAGTATGACATGCAGGTTTTAAAAGTATGTCAGAAGTGGGATTCGAACCCACGCCTCCAGGGAGACTGCGACCTGAACGCAGCGCCTTAGACCGCTCGGCCATCCTGACTGTTAAAAACTGGATTTGGTGTCGGGATAAAGCGTACTGGCTAAAAGTAGATAAAGGTTCGGCCTCCTGAGATCACCACAAGGACCAGTAAATGCACAATACTGACTTGCACTTTCAACATCAAATAGTCATTGGTTTTTATCAATTAAAAACTCCTGTCATTGATTTATCTTCAATATGTCCATCAATGGGAAAAGCCTAGTAAATCGTCATTGATTGAGCGTTAAAGTGGCCTCAGAATATGGCCATTCTGAAATAAATGATAAAATACCTCAGATAAGACCGAAAAAGTGTCTGGAAGTATCAGCAACCATCAGGGTGAGAGTGACAACACGTCCACATGTCAAAATGGGGGGAGTCTTAGCAAATGGCTTAATGGTTATTTTTAACGCAATCGTGTTTTATTTTTTATTTTTTATTTGGGGGTTTAACAAGGGGTCTCACCCTTTTGTTATTTGCCTGTTTGTGGCCCGCCTGTGAAATTCGTGCAATTCTCTTTCAACCTCTAGTCAACTAGCTGTTAAAAATATGTCAGAAGTGGGATTCGAACCCACGCCTCCAGGGGAGACTGCGACCTGAACGCAGCGCCTTAGACCGCTCGGCCATCCTGACTGTTAAAAGCTGTTTTTGCAGAATGTTAAAAATACGATAGTTATTCACAGCTCATGTTAACTGGACGTAATTTCCTTTATCTTAAGACATTTATTTGTCAACTGGTTATTGCAAAGCAGTATGACATGCAGGTTTTAAAAGTATGTCAGAAGTGGGATTCGAACCCACGCCTCCAGGGGAGACTGCGACCTGAACGCAGCGCCTTAGACCGCTCGGCCATCCTGACTGTTAAAAGCTGGATTTGGTGTCGGGATAAAGCGTACTGGCTAAAAGTAGAT
Source organism: Oncorhynchus nerka (assembly GCF_034236695.1). Lineage (NCBI taxonomy): Eukaryota > Metazoa > Chordata > Actinopteri > Salmoniformes > Salmonidae > Oncorhynchus > Oncorhynchus nerka. The sequence continues at coordinate 63,307,291 of NC_088400.1, read as the reverse complement.
AAAGGTTCGGCCTCCTGAGATCACCACAAGGACCAGTAAATGCACAATACTGACTTGCACTTTCAACATCAAATAGTCATTGGTTTTTATCAATTAAAAACTCCTGTCATTGATTTATCTTCAATATGTCCATCAATGGGAAAAGCCTAGTAAATCGTCATTGATTGAGCGTTAAAGTGGCCTCAGAATATGGCCATTCTGATATAAATGATAAAATACCTCAGATAAGACCGAAAAAGTGTCTGGAAGTACCAGCAACCATCAGGGTGAGAGTGACAACACGTCCACATGTCAAAATGGGGGGAGTCTTAGCAAATGGCTTAATGGTTATTTTTAACGGAATCGTGTTTTATTTTTTTATTTTTTATTTGGGGGGTTTAACAAGGGGTCTCACCCTTTTGTTATTTGCCTGTTTGTGGCCCGCCTGTGAAATTCGTGCAATTCTCTTTCAACCTCTAGTCAACTAGCTGTTAAAAATATGTCAGAAGTGGGATTCGAACCCACGCCTCCAGGGGAGACTGCGACCTGAACGCAGCGCCTTAGACCGCTCGGCCATCCTGACTGTTAAAAGCTGTTTTTGCAGAATGTTAAAAATACGATAGTTATTCACAGCTCATGTTAACTGGAAGTAATTTCCTTTATCTTAAGACATTTATTTGTCAACTGGTTATTGCAAAGCATATGACATCAGGTTTTAAAAGTATGTCAGAAGTGGGATTCGAACCCACGCCTCCAGGGGAGACTGCGACCTGAACGCAGCGCCTTAGACCGCTCGGCCATCCTGACTGTTAAAACTGGATTTGGTGTCGGGATAAAGCGTACTGGCTAAAAGTAGATAAAGGTTCGGCCTCCTGAGATCACCACAAGGACCAGTAAATGCACAATACTGATTTGCACTTTCAACATCAAATAGTCATTGGTTTTTTTATCATTGATTTATCTTCAATATGTCCATCAATGGGAAAAGCCTAGTAAATGTCATTGATTTTATGGCTTCAATATGGCCATTCTGATATAAAGACTGAAATTCGTGAACGCCTCAGTCAACCAGCTGTTAAAAATATGTCAGAAGTGGGATTCGGACGCCTCCAGGGAGACTGCGACCTGCCATTCATTCTGACTTGCAAACATTTTTACATGTCCCTTCTCATTCATTCATCTTTATGTGATCTTGTAATCGGACATATATTTTTCAAATTAGATCATTTACAGTGTATCGGGTAAAAGTTTAAATTGACATAGGCTAGGCTACTAATAGTTTCCTCTCACTCAGCCAACTCCAAAGAAAGAGAAATGAATAATTTATCCTGGTTTCGTCAGCCCAGGGTGCATATACACCATCTCACCACTAGGATTAGCTAAAGGAACAATGGAACTACTATTATAAACAATTAGCAAGCTCTTTCTTACCATAAATAATACTGATTGATGTTTATATATTCGTACTATGTACCGATATTTTATATTTCCGTTCTTGTGAACAAGTATGATCATTAGGCGTATCCTTAAGATCAAATATCTATTTAAAAATTATAATAAAACTGAAATAATCACTAAAACTTGCAAACATTTCGATTCTAAATTGGGTGTGTGTATTTTGTGTGTGTGTATTGTGGTGGGCGTGTGCCCTGTCACGGATCACATGACGCGAATATGGCCTCCTGACTTGATTTCGTCCTCTTTACAGCTGTGTCTTCTAGCTCTATGTTGCCACCGAAAAACTCCCTTTGTTCATCGAATCTAGCACTCCAGACCCTCCGAGCTACGGCCACACCGAATAACTGACCATGGCGGGTAAGACAGCGGACAGTTTGTTAATAAGGATGACAGGAGTAGCCTATAACCATTAAACAGTGTTGCTATATAATTTTATGTTTTACTATATTATGGTTTGAAGCTATATCCGAATCACACGAAGATTGCATTGGCTTTGCGTTGCCATCTTTCAGCAACAATGTGATTGTATATGGTTTGATGCATGCGCATATTTATATCTAGATTCTAGTTTTATGTCGCGACGTCGTTAAAGTAACGTTATCCGCGTAGGCAACAATTATGATGACTTAAACTGAAAGTACATCGTGTGTTTGTTGTGTTTACGGTCCTGCAGTGTCTGTGCCTACGTGCGGCTCGGCCATTGCTGAATTCCCTCTTCCATCCCGAAGTGTGCACTTGTTTACTCTCTGCGTAGGGATATATCAAACACGCACTTTCGCTATATGTCCATGTATTCTCCAATATTTACCCGAGAGATCACACGCGTTGTTTAAAAATTAAAAATCCTCATCACTCGTTTTGAAACACAACTCGTTTCTTGTCTCTGTGGTCAATCTCACAAGTGGAATCGGCTCGTGCAGAACAGCCTATGACATTATCACCACAAGTTGACAGTTATAGTACAGTGTGTAAACTATAGGGCTATTCTATGGTAGGGACGGGTACAGGGTCAGCTATAGGGCTAGTCTATGGTAGGGACGGGTAGAGGGTCAGCTACAGGGCTAGTCTATGGCTAGTCTATGGTAGGGACGGGTAGAGGGTCAGCTATAGGGCTAGTCTATGGTAGGGATGGGTACAGGGTCAGCTATAGGGCTATGATAGGGACGGGGACAGGGTCAGCTATAGGGCTAGTCTATGGTAGGGACGGGTAGAGGGTCAGCTATAGGGCTAGTCTATGGTAGGGACGGGTACAGGGTCAGCTATAGGGCTAGTCTATGGTAGGGACGGGTACAGGGTCAGCTATAGGGCTAGTGTATGGTAGGGACGGGTACAGGGTCAGCTATAGGGCTAGTGTATGGTAGGGACAGGTACAGGGTCAGCTATAGGGCTAGTGTATGGTAGGGACGGGTACAGGGTCAGCTATAGGGCTAGTCTATGGTAGGGACGGGTAGAGGGTCAGCTATAGGGCTAGTCTATGGTAGGGACGGGTACAGGGTCAGCTATAGGGCTAGTCTATGGTAGGGACGGGTACAGGGTCAGCTATAGGGCTAGTCTATGGTAGGGACGGGTACAGGGTCAGCTATAGGGCTAGTCTATGGTAGGGACGGGTACAGGGTCAGCTATAGGGCTAGTCTATGGTAGGGACGGGTACAGGGTCAGCTATAGGGCTAGTCTATGGTAGGGACGGGTACAGGGTCAGCTATAGGGCTAGTCTATGGTAGGGACGGGTAGAGGGTCTATCGGTACTTCAGCTAGGGTACCCATATAAGCCTTGTAGAGAGGGTCCAGGTGCCAGACAGAAGCTGTTCTCTCTTTTTGTTCCAGTGTTATTTACAAATAACTGTGTGTGTGTGATTAGACCAAGCATATGTGACTCTGGCCACAAATGACAACTATGCCAAAGGAGCGATGGTTCTGGGGAGGTCGCTACGCAACCATAACACAACCAAACAACTGGTGGTTCTGATTGGACCTCACGTAGCAGAGCCCTGCAGGTAACACATACACATGCTCGCACTCATATACACACACACACACAACCCATGATCTATGTTCAGGGTTTGACACACCCATGGCCTTGTCTCTGTTAGTTTTGTATTGTCCACACCTGAGCAGGTAACACACAACTCAAACCGTGTGTGTGTGTTGCAGGGCCATGCTGAGTAGCATCTATGACGAGGTGTGTGTGGTGGATATCTTGGACTCTGGTGACACGGCCCACCTGGCCCTGATGAAGAGACCAGACCTCGGAGTGACCTTCACCAAGCTGCACTGCTGGACACTCACACACTACACCAAGTGTGTGTTTATGGACGCAGACACACTGGTGAGCACACGCGCACTCACTCCTTACTCAGTACAAATTACAGCAAGTCTGTATTCAGGGCTCAATAGTGTGTGTGTGTGTGTGTACGCAGGTGTTGTCCAACATCGATGAGCTGTTTGAGAGGGAGGAGTTATCTGCTGCGCCTGATCCGGGTTGGCCAGATTGTTTCAACTCGGGCGTGTTCGTCTTTAAACCGTCCAATGAAACATACCGCAGCCTTATGACACACTGCACTGAGAATGGCAGCTTTGATGGTGAGTTCTGTATTATTATTATCCCATTGAGATGTGAATGTGTTTTATCCATGTGAGTCCCATTGAGATGTGAATATGTTTTATCCATGTGAGTCCCATTGAGGTGTGACTGTGTTTTATCCATGTGAGTCCCATTGAGGTGTGAATGTGTTTTTGATGGATGCCCTGGCCAAGAGCAAGCAGCTGCAGTACAATATTAAATATATGGTACAAAGAGTGTGAGTCCAGGGTGGTGCAATAAACGCTCTATCTCCTATGGACTTTCCTTAAACTCTGCTGCAAACAAGCTCCTATAGATCCTAAAATAACTCATGTTCTCGTCTAACCTCTCCCCCTCCCCACTCTTTCTCCCCCTCTCTCACTCCCCTTTTCTCTCCCTCTCGCTCCCCCCCTCTCTCTCTAGGTGGGGACCAAGGAGTTCTGAACAGTTTCTTCAATACCTGGTCAACAGCAGACATTTCCAAACACCTGCCTTTCATCTACAACCTCAGCAGCATTGCTATATACACCTATCTACCAGCCTTCAAACAGTAGGTACACACACACACACACACACACACAAACTCCAATGTTGTCACAGTAGAAGTTATTTCATACATCACACTTTAGCTCAAAATCTCTGGCTTCCTGCCCTCGTGTGTGTGTGTGTCGGCGAGAGTGAGCGAATGAGTGAGCGAGAGCATCAGGAGAGAGCATGAGGGAGAAAAGTGAGTGAGTGAGCGAGAGCATGAGGGAGAAAAGTGAGTGAGCGAGAGCATCAGGAGAGGGAGCATGAGGGAGAAAAGTGAGAGTGCTTGTTTTGGTGTTAATAAGCCAAGCCAGGGTCAGTTGAAAGGGTGTGTGGTGTTGAGTTTCACGAGGAGTGACTCAGGCCTTCCCTCAAATAACACACACTGGTACTGCAGATACAGGTCATATACACACACTCTCTCCTAGTTAACAAGCTTCTGTTTTATTGGCTCTTAACCAACTGTGCTATTTTGTTTTTGTTTTTTCACATTGTAAATTATTTTGTACATAATGTTGCTGATACTGTCTCTTATGACTGAAAAAAAGATTCTGGACATCAGAACAGCGATTACATCATTCATCATTCGCAGGAGAAAGAAACCGATTTCGTGGAAAGAGATCAGGGTGCCTTGTGACGGTCAGGCGACGAGTGGCTAATCTGCCCTTGCCATTCGTACTGTTAGCCAACGTTCAATCGCTGGAAAATAAATGGGACAAACTGAAAGCACGTACACCCTACCAACGGGACATTAAAACCTGTAATATCTCATGTTTCAGTGAGTCGTGGCTGAACAACGATATTAATAACATACAGCTGGGGGTTATACAGTGAGGGGAAAAAGTATTTGATCCCCTGCTGATTTTGTACGTTTGCCCACTGACAAAGAAATGATCAGTCTATAATTTTAATGGTAGGTTTATTTGAACAGTGAGAGACAGAATAACAACAAAAAAACGCATGTAAAAATGTTATAAATTGATTAGCATTTTAATGAGGGAAATACGTTTTGGACCCTTCTGCAAAACATGACTTAGTACTTGGTGGCAAAACCCTTGTTGGCAATCACAGAGGTCAGACGTTTCTTGTAGTTGGCCACCAGGTTTGCATACCTCTCAGGAGGGATTTTGTCCCACTCCTCTTTGCAGATCTTCTCCAAGTCATTAAGGTTTCGAAGCTGACGTTTGGCAACTCGAACCTTCAGCTCCCTCCACAGATTTTCTATGGGATTAAGGTCTGGAGACTGGCTAGGCCACTCCAGGACCTTAATGTGCTTCTTCTTGAGCCACTCCTTTGTTGCCTTGGCTTTGTGTTTTGGGTCATTGTCGTGCTGGAATACCCATCCACGACCCATTTTCAATGCCCTGGCTTAGGGAAGGAGGTTCTCACCCAAGATTTGACGGTACATGGCCCCGTCCATCGTCCCTTTGATGCGGTGAAGTTGTTTCCACCTCCATGTTTGACGGTGGGGATGGTGTTCTTGGGGTCATAGGCAGCACTCCTCCTCCTCCAAACACGGCGAGTTGAGTTGATGCCAAAGAGCTCCATTTTGGTCTCATCCGACCACAACACTTTCACCCAGTTCTCCTCTGAATCATTCAGATGTTCATTGGCAAACTTCAGACGGGAATGTATATGTGCTTTCTTGAGCAGGGGAACCTTGCGGGCGCTGCAGGATTTCAGTCCTTCACGGCGTAGTGTGTTACCAACTGTTTTCTTGGTGACTATGGTTCCCAGCTGCCTTGAGATCATTGAGAAGATCCTCCCGTGTAGTTCTGGGCTGATTCCTCACCGTTCTCATGATCATTGCAACTCCACGAGGTGAGATCTTGCATGGAGCCCCAGGCCCGAGGGAGATTGACAGTTCTTTTGTGTTTCTTCCATTTGCGAATAATCGCACCAACTGTCACCTTCTCACCAAGCTACTTGGCGACGGTCTTGTAGCCAATTCCAGCCTTGTGTCGGTCTACAATCTTGTCCCTGACATCCTTAGAGCTTTTTGGTCTTGGCCACGGTGGACAGTTTGGAATCTGATTGATTGATTGCTTCTGTGGAGAGGTGACTTTTATACAGGTAACAAGCTGAGATTAGGAGCCTATGTATATTTGTAAACAATAGCTTGTGCACAATATCTTCGGAAGTATTGAGGTTTTGCTCGCCTGAGGTAGAGTATCTCATGATAAGCTGTAGACCACTCTGTCTACCTAGAGTTATTTTTGTAGCTGTCTACATACCACCACAGACCGATGCTGGCTCTAAAACCGCACACAATGAGCTGTATACGGCCATAAGCAAACAGGAAAATGCTCATCCAGAGGTGGTGCTCCTAGTGGCCGGGGACTTTAATGCAAGGAAACTTAAATACGTTTTTACCTCATTTCTATCAGCATGTTAAATGTGCAACCAGATGGGGGTGGGGATTCAAGACCATCTTTACTCCACACACAGAGACGTGTACAAAGCTTTCCCTCCCCTCCATTTGTTAAATCTGACCATAATTCTAGCCTCCTGATTCCTGCTTACAAGCAAAAATTAAAGCTGTATAAATAACTTTTTACTCAGCCCACCACACTGAATACTCCAGGTTAGACTACTTTTTCATGTCCAATGCACAGGCTTAAGGATTGTAGGATTGGGCAGGGCGATTTATCAGATCATAATGGAGTTTACCTTACTCTACACCTTGATAGCAAACCAAGAAACACTATATGGAGACTTAATACAAGCATGCTGAATGATCCAGCATCCAAAGAATCAATAAAGACAGAATTGAACATATGTCTGGAGAATAATGATAATGGGTAAGTATCTCCTGCTACATTGTGGGATGCAGCTGAGGCGGTTATTAGAGGAAAGATCATAGCCACATCTCTCAAGAAGAAGATTTAAAGCACAGAAACTACTGACAATACAGGAAACATTAAGAAACTTAGAACGATCTCCTGGTCAATACAAAGACCCTCTTTATATTACAAGAGATTCAAAGGGTAAAACAGGAAATTGACCAGATTTATAGAGCTGTAGAGAAAAAAGCTCAGGTTCCTGAAACAACAATATTATGAAGCAGGCTCAAAGGCAACCAAATTACTAGCATGGAGACTCAGGAAACAACAAGCACAGAATACCATTTTCAACATAAAACAACCCAAAACAAAGAAGATTACATGCAAATTGGATGAAATACAGAATTTAATTTGAATCATATTACACAAATCTGTACAAGCAACCAGAGAAGGCAGATGCACAGACAATAGAGCACTGTTTGAACTCACTCAATCTCCCCTCAATTGGGACAGAGCAAAATAATAGACTAACTTCAAAAATATCCACAAGAAGAAATGAATAAAGCAATATCTCAACTAAAAGTAAACCAGTCTCCAGGCCCTGGAGAGGCCATATCTGTAATCCCAAAAGAGGGTAAAGGTAAGAAGGAATGCAGTTCATATAGACCAATCGCAATTCTTAACACGGATTATAAACTATATGCATCAATAATAGCCAAAAGAATGGAGGGCATAATCCCAGAATTGATTGATGGGGATCAAACTGGTTTCATACAAAATAGGCAGACACAGGACAATATAAGGAAAACACTACATGTCAGGGACCACATTACTCAGAATAAGACAAGTGCAATATTAATCAGAAAAAGCATTTGATTCAGTGGGATGGGATTACCTATTCCAAGTTATGGAAAGATTTGGTTTCAACAAAGTGATACAGTGCATCAAAACACTGTACTCATGTCCGACCGCTAGAATAAAGATAAATGGACATTTGACACGAACGATAAAATTAGAGCGAGGGGCAAGAAAAGGCTGTAATCTTTCACCCACGCTCTTCTCCTTGTACCTCCAACCATTAGCACAGGCAATAAGACCGGACCCAACCTTAGAGGGAATAACAATAAGAGGCAGTGAACATCAGATATGCATGTATGCTGATGACGTTCTGTTATTCCTTAAAGACCCAGGCTCAAGTGTACCTGGATTGATGGATGTTTTACAAACATTTGGAAATTATTCAGGGTATGTGCTTAACGTACACAAGACCCAAGCCCTAGTATGTAATTATACACCACAGGAAGAGCTGAGGAGTAGGTATAACTTCACCTGGACCTCTTCATCCATTAAATATCTTGGAGTATATCAACCAAAGGATACACCCAAACTTTATGACATCATGGGAAAATCAAAAGAAATCAGCCAAGACCTCAGAAAAACAATTGTAGACCTCCACAAGTCTGGTTCAAATCAAATCAAATCAAATTTTATTTGTCACATACACATGGTTAGCAGATGTTAATGCGAGTGTAGCGAAATGCTTGTGCTTCTAGTTCCGACAATGCAGTGATAACCAACAAGTAATCTAACTAACAATTCTAAAACTACTGTCTTATACACAGTGTAAGGGGATAAAGAATATGTACATAAGGATATATGAGTGAGTGATGGTACAGAGCAGCATACAGTAGATGGTATCGAGTACAGTATATACATATGAGATGAGTATGTAGACAAAGTAAACAAAGTGGCATAGTTAAAGTGGCTAGTGATACATGTATTACATAAGGATGCAGTCGATGATGTAGAGTACAGTATATACGTATGCATATGAGATGAATAATGTAGGGTAAGTAACATTATATAAGGTAGCATTGTTTAAAGTGGCTAGTGATATATTTACATCATTTCCCATCAATTCCCATTATTAAAGTGGCTGGAGTTGGGTCAGTGTCAATGACAGTGTGTTGGCAGCAGCCACTCAATGTTAGTGATTGCTGTTTAACAGTCTGATAGCCTTGAGATAGAAGCTGTTTTTCAGTCTCTCAGTCCCAGCTTTGATGCACCTGTACTGACCTCGCCTTCTGGATGATAGCGGGGTGAACAGGCAGTGGTTCGGGTGGTTGATGTCCTTGATGATCTTTATGGCCTTCCTGTAACATCGGGTGGTGTAGGTGTCCTGGAGGGCAGGTAGTTTGCCCCCGGTGATGCGTTGTGCAGACCTCACTACCCTCTGGAGAGCCTTACGGTTGAGGGCGGAGCAGTTGCCGTACCAGGCGGTGATACAGCCCGCCAGGATGCTCTCGATTGTGCATCTGTAGAAGTTTGTGAGTGCTTTTGGTGACAAGCCGAATTTCTTCAGCCTCCTGAGGTTGAAGAGGCGCTGCTGCGCCTTCTTCACGACGCTGTCAGTGTGAGTGGACCAATTCAGTTTGTCTGTGATGTGTATGCCGAGGAACTTAACACTTGCTACCCTCTCCACTACTGTTCCATCGATGTGGATAGGGGGGTGTTCCCTCTGCTGTTTCCTTCATTCTTGGGAGCAATTTCCAAAAGCCTGAAGGTACCACGTTCATCTGTAGGAACAATAGTACGCAAGTATAAACACCATGGGACCACGCAGCTGTCATACCGCTCAGGAAGGAGACGTGTTCTGTCTTCTAGAGATGAATGTACTTTGGTGCAAAAAGTGCAAATCAATCCCAGAACAACAGCAAAGAACTTAGTGAAGATGCTGGAGTAAACAAACGGGTACAAAAGTATCAATATCCGCAATAAAATGAGTCCAATATCGACATAACCTGAAAGGCTGCTCAGCAAAGAAGAAGCCACTTTTCCAAAACCGCCATAAAAATGCCAGATTATGGTTTGCAACTGCACATGGGGACAAAGATAGTACTTTTTGGACAAATGCCCTCTGGTCTGATGAAACAAAAATATAACTATTTGGCCATAATGACCATCGTTATGTTTGGAGGAAAAAGGGGGGAGCTTGCAAGCCGAAGAACACCATCCTAACCGTGAAGCACAAGGTTGGCAGCATCATGTTGTGGGGGTGCTTTGCTGCAGGAGGGACTGGTGCACTTCACAAAATAGATGGCATCATGAAAGAGGAAAATTATGTAGATATATTGAAGCAACATCTCAAGACATCCGTCAGGAAGTTAAAGCTTGGTCGCAAATGGTCTTCCAAATGGAGAATGACCCCAAGCATACTTCCAAAGTTGTGGCAAAATGGCTTAAAAGACAACAAAGTCAAGGTACTGGAGTGGCCATCACAAAGCCCTGACCTCAATCCTATAGAAAATTTGTAGGCAGAACTGAAAAAGTGTGTGCGAGCAAGGAGGCCTACAAACCTGACTCAGTTACACCAGCTCTGTCAAGAGGAATGGGCCAAAATTCAACCAACTTATTGTGGGAAGCTTGTGGAAGGCTACCTGAAACGTTTGACCCAAGTTAAACGATTGAAAGGCAATGCTACCAAATACTAATTGAGTGTATGTAAACTTCTGACCCACTGGGAATGTGATGAAAGAAATAAAAGCTGACATTCATTCACTCTACTATTATTCTGACATTTCACATTAAAATAAAGTGGTTATCCTAACTGACCTAAGACAGGGAATTTTTACAGTCTACGACTGTTGTATTCAGCGCATGTGACAAATAACATGTGATTTGATTTACAACCTCTGGTGTGTGTTTGTAGGTACGGTCATGAGGCTAAGGTGGTCCACTTCCTGGGGAAGGTGAAGCCATGGAACTACTCCTATGACACCCAGACTGGGAAGGTCAAAGGTCACACCCTCACACCTGGCTCAGGTGACCTGCACCCTGACTACCTGGTTCAGTGGTGGAACCTCTACTCCTCTGGGGTCCTACCTGCTCTCAGAGACTCATATGGAGACACACTGTTCTGCTCCGGCTGCACTGAGGTACTGCGTGTGTGTGTGTGTGTGTGTGTGTGTGTCTCCTTATAGCGTGTGTATGTAAGATCTCCAGTACTGACAATCGTTTCTGAATCTTGACAGATGTATAACAAGACCTGAGAGATATGTTCGGTGCTTTCGGGAAAGTATTCACACAGCTTCACCTTTTCCACATTTTGTTGTTACAACCTGAATTTAAAATGGATTATTTTGAGATTGTCACTGGTCTACACACAATACCCCATAATATCAAAGTGGAATTATGTTTTTAGAATTTTTTTTAAAGAAATGAATTAAAAATGAAAAAATAATGTACTGAGACAAAGTATTCAACGCCTTTGTTAATGGCCTAAATAAGTTCAAGAGTATAAATGTGCTTAATATGCCACGTAATAAGTTGCATTGACTCACTCTGTGTTTTAACATGATTTCTGAATGACTACCTCATCGCTGTACCCCACACATACAATTATCTGTAACGTCAAGCAGTGAATTACAAACACAGATTCAACCACAAATAACAGGGATGTCTTCCATTGCCTCGCGAAGAAGGGCACCTATCAGTAGATGGGTAAAAAAAAAAAGAAAAGAGGACATCCATTTGAGCATAGTGAAGTTATTAATTACAATTTGTCTGGTGTATCAATACACCCAGTCACTACAAAGATGCAGGCGTTCTAACTAACTCAGTTGCCAGAGAGGAAGGAAACTACTCAGGGATTTCACCATGAGGCCAGTGGGGACTTTTAACACATTTCAAGTGTAATGGCTGTGATAGGAGGCAACTGAGGATGGATCAATAACATTGTAGTTACTCCACAATACTAACCTAATTTACAATATGTAAGGAAGGAAGCCTGTACAGAATAAAACATATTCCAAAACATGCATCCTGTTTTCAATAAGGCAATAAAGTAAAACTGCGGTGAAGGAATGAACTTAGTCCTGAATACAAAGTGTTATGTTTGGGGGGAAATCCAACACATCACTGAGTACCACTCTTCATATTTTCAAGCATGGTAGTGGCTGCATCATGTTATGGGTATGCTTGTCATCAGCAAGGACTAGGGTTTTTTTTTTTAGGATAAGAAGACAATGAATAAATCTAAGCACAGGAAAAGTCCATAAGGAGAAACCTGGTTGTCTGCTTGGGATACAAATTCACCTTTGAGCAGGACAATAACCTAAAACACAAGGTCAAATATACACTGGAGTTGCTTACTAAGATAACATTGTATTTTCCTGAGTGGCCTAGTTAGACAGTTTTGACTTAAATTGGCTTGAAAATCAATGGCAAGACTTGAAAATGGCTGTCTAGAAATGATCAACAACCATCTTGACAGAGCATAAAAAATAAAAGAATGTACAATCAAGATGTGCAAAACACTTAGACTTACCCAGAAAGACTCAACTGTAATCACTACCGAAGGTGATTCTAACATGTATTGACTCAGGGGTGAAAAAAAAAAAAAAAATCTTGGATTTAATTTTGCCATTACTGGGTATGGTGTGTAGATGGGTGAGAGAAACAAATCTATTTAATCAATTTTGAATTCGGGCTGTAACACAACCAAATGTGGATAAAGGCAAGTGCTATGAATACTTTAAGGCACTGTATGCGTTTTGTCAGGACTGTTGAAGGACAGTTTGTGTATGTGAGTACAGTGTAATCGTAAAGAAGTTTAAGTACAGTATTTGCTGGTTTCAGTCGCTGATGGTGTGTGTGTGTTGACCCTCTGTAGTGGCAAGTCATTGACATGGTAACCTCTCTCCCTGTCTCTCATGGATACTTTAAACAGGTAATTGAAGGGCATGTCTCAAATGGCACCATATACCCTATGTAGTGCAATAATAATATTGCAGTAGGGTGATGTAGTCACCGATGTAGTGCTATACTTTTGACACCCTAGTTCAACTCTAGAAACCCGGCCGGCTGTGCTTATTGGCGTTGCCACGGTAACAGGAAGAAGCTGATTGGCTTTTCACTCCCACTGACTCCGGCCCCTGCCCTTAGTTCTGTTTCTCTGTAGAGGAAGCTGCTGATTGGTCAACGCTTTGGGTTGAGGGGAAATGCCTCATGGCTGTCACCCTTGTATTTGTATTAGTGAGTATTTCTCCATGTCTCAGAACGCTCATCTTGTTTGCCTACCCTGTCTCTCCATCCACCCCCTATAGGAGGAGGTCTGTGACAGTGTGGTTGAGATCATCCTCCCCCCGCCTCCCCCTCAGGCGCCCCAGGTGTCCAGTGAGGAGAGGAGGCAGCGATGGGAGGCGGGCCAGGCAGACTACATGGGAGCCGACTCCTTCGAAAGCATCCAGAGGAAACTAGACTGCTTCCTCAAGTAGAGGGTCAGAGGGATGACGGACGGAGAGGGCATCCATTGGCAGGCCTGAGATGCGTCAGTCAGGGCAGGGATCAACTGGCATTCGACCAATCAGAAGAGAAAGCGGTAGAGCATGACGTATTGAAAAACAGTCACATCCTGGGCCTCTCTCTCTCTTTCTGTTTTTCTCTCTGTGTGTGTGTTTGTGCGTCTGTGTGGCCTGGTCCTGCAGAAATAACCCCTGCAGAGACTGGTCCATTCAGTGTTTGAACACCAGTTTACTACACTATGCAGCCCCCATACCACCACCACAGCGCAAAAGCCTTGGTCAGTAAGTAATGACTCAGTAATAACCTCACTGTGACCCTGCTCACCAAGTCCCATCCAGACCCCATGACTCTAACAGCTCTAACCCAGTTACTCAGTCAAGCCTGATAATGATAATGACGGGCAGTTGTGCTTTTACTCTTTAAAGTATTCAGAGATGGGTCGGTGTGAAGTATTTCCCTCTATAAAATGGAAGAACTGTTATTTTGTTTTATTAAAGTTTGCATCCCAGTGGTTATTTCTGCTCTCCATATGTGTGTTGTGCATGGTTATTTCTTTATATTAGGATTATTGTGACTGAAGCCTGTTTCTAAAGTGGAAAACCCACTGTAGCGCTTGTCATTTCGCCATGTCCTGTTTGATGTCGTCATTTCCTGTTGGGTTTCCTCACGTCCTGTGTAGTCTGACCAGTTGCCTTACCACTGTCAAAGACTCCTATTACACAACTAGGCCTATTCTAGTTGTCGCCGTTCACTGTTTACAGAAAACACTTCTCTGCTGCTGCCAAACCCCCCCCCCCCCTTCACATCTACTCCATTCAGACCTACGTCTACGCTCCACTCAACCCTCCAACAGACTTACCTCTACGCTCCTCCAGCTCCACTCTACTCCATTCAACCCTCCTACAAACGTACCTCTATGCTCCACTCTACTCCATTCAACCCTCCTACAGACTTACCTCCACGCTTCACTCTACTCCATTCAACCCTCCTACAGACTTACCTCTACACTCCACTCTACTCCACCCTTCTCTACTCTTCTGGCATAAGGCCAGAAGGGAGTCCTAACACACACAGCCTAAAATGATATAGTAAGTAATGGGACGTTGTAGTTTTGTGGTCCCTCTTAATACACCCACAAACTGCTGTATAGAGAAGTTTCCAAATGCTGTGAAACCTTGTGTTCTGAACACACCCCGGTAGTTCTCACTGTTTCTGTTTTCTGTAGATACCTAATAAAGGACTGTTGAAGTCTCCAGCTGTCTGTTATTCTAGTTATGTGGCTGCTACTAGTACTACTGAACTGTGTGTGTGTGATTGTCTGGGTATGTGTGTGCGTGCGTGCTCAATGATGGTATTGAAATCATAACAAAAGGGTCTGATGTTAGGTGTGCTCTGTTTCAGACCTGTGAAAAATATTTTTTAACTGCTTTGTGAACAAATAGCTACTTTGGAGGTGACTACAACTATTGGAATACAGATTCCAAAAACAGACCACTTCTTAAACCCAAATACTGACCTCAAAGTTACTATGTTTCCAAACTATGAGTACCTACTTGTGTTAACTATTTGAATATGGATCTGAGAAAGCAACTTTTTTTTTTTACAAATATTTGAATACTGATCTCAGGAAGTGAGTACTTTCTTGAAACTATTGGATTGGCAGCCTTCAACTAATGGCAGGGGCTGGAACTGCATGCTGAAGATATGAATAGAGCACACACACACTCCTGTACTATTCCAATCTATCCGACAGCATATTGGATCTACACAATACATTTCTGTCGGAAACATTTTGTAAATGTTCATTCTCCTGAATGTCCATTGCCACAGGTATACATAATCAAGTCTAACCAATTACATTTTGTACAGATACGTATAAATAAATTGTGACGTTCAACTACTGTATGACTCTTTAAAGATGCCACTGAAAAGATTGGAATCTGTAATTCATTTTCTGATACCTGAACATACTGCAGTGCAATTCAAAGCCATTTTTCAAACATTGTAAACAGCAAGTTGGATGCTTAGCCAAAACAACTTTTAAAACACACTATACCATCTTTAAAGGGACTGTTTACAAACTAACATGATTTTCAACCTACCTTGTCTACAGTTGATTCAAGAAGGCAGTTTTGGGATATTTAGTTTCCTTTCAACACTTAGCCATATTTTGTTACTGTTAGCCTTCTCTGAACACTTAAACTGTTATTGTGTAATAAAACAAATGATCTTTTGGAGCAACATTTTATGAGGATGTTTTGACATATTACTTTGGTGATCACATTTGAATTGGAGAGCAATAAGCTGAGAGTTTTTGTAACTACTGTACATGAATAGTGACCGTTCCTTATTCCACTTATGTAAAAAATCCATTATTATGCAATGAAAGCCATTTCCAAAGTTCTATGTATCAATATTGCTATTGTAATACTAAGTTACTAGACCCGTATAAGAACTTGATGTCACTCATTCTGAAAATATATTTGTTAGTCATTTTGAAGCTGCAAAAGTGGTCTACTCTAATGTTGAACTGATTCCATGTTCCTCATATGTAATTCTAGACTATATTAAGATATCTAAGAGCCCTCCAAACCATGTGCCTATGCTACAGTATGTAGTATATCTGAAGCATACCTGGATAGAATGGTATGTACAGCAATAGTTGCATAGGAGGGCATTGACTAGAATACAGTATGGGTGAGACACGGGTAAACAGTATGTAAAAACAGTAACTAAACATTATTAAAGTGCCCCATGTGCATACGCACCGCCCGCAACCGCAGGGCTCTCCAGAAGGTGGTGCGATCAGCCCAACGCATCACCGGGAGCACACTGCCTACCCTTCAGGACATCTACAGCACCCGGTGTCGCAGGAAGGCCAAGAAGATTAAAGGACCTCAGCCACCCGAGCCACAGCCTGTTCACCCCGCTATCGTCCAGAAGGCGAGTACAGGTGCATCAAAGCTGGGACCGATAGACACAAGCTATTTTTCAATCTCAAGGCCATCAGACTGTTAAATAGACATCACCAGCTGGCCTCCATCCGGTACCCTGCCCTGAACTTAGTCACTGTCACTAGCCGGCAACCACCCTGTTACTCTTCCCTGCACCTTAGAGGCTGCTGCCACAGACATGGAACACTGGTCACTTTAATAATGTTTACATACTGTTTTACCCATTTCATATGTATATAATGTATTCTCATCAAGGCCATCCTATGTAACTATTGCTGTATATACACTATTCTATCCACGTATTCTTCACATATACTGCATATTCTATCGCATAATGTCTATACATCCCATCACACACATACATAGTACCAGTCAAACTTTTGGACACACCTACTCCTTCCAGGGTTTTTCTTTGAAATCATCAAAACTATGAAATAACACAAATGGAATCATGTAGTAACCAAAAAAAGTGTTAAGCAAATCAACATTTATTGTATATTTGAGATTCTTCAAAGTAGCCACCCTTTGTCTTTCTGACAGCTTTGCACACACTTACCATTCTCTCAACCAGCTGCATGAGGTAGTCACCTGGAATGCATTTCAATTAACAGGTGTGCCTTGTTAGTTGATTTGTGGAATTTCTTTCTTTAATGAGTTTGAGACAATTTGATTTTGAGACAATCAGTTGTGTTAGGTAGGTAGGGTTGGTATACAGGGTTGGTAGGGTTGGTAAAAGACCAAGTCCATATTATGGCAAGAACAGCTCAAATAAGCAAACAGAAACAGTCCATCATTACTTTAAGACATGAAAGTCTGTCAATCTGGAAAATGTCAAGAACTTTGAAAGTTTCTTCAAGTGCAGTCACAAAAACCATCAAGCGCTATGATGAAACTGGCACTCATGAGGACCACCACAGGAATGGAAGATCCAGAGTTACCTCTGCTGCAGAGGATAAGTTCATTATAAATAAAAGCTTCACTGTCACGTTCGTCATAACGAGGAGACCAAGGCGCAGCGTGATAAGAATACATTCTTCTTTTATTACACGACGAACACGAAACAAAACGAACGTGACGCTATAAGACACGAGTGCTGACAGGCAACTACACAGACAATAACCCACAAAACCAAAATGGAAAATGGCAACCTAAACAGCTGTCTCTGATTGCGAACCAATTCAGGCCACCATAGACCTACAAATACGTAGACATACAAAAAAAACATAGACATAGAAAAACCCCAAGACAAGAGGAAAAACACACATACCCACCCTCGTCACACATAACTAAGGTCAGGGCGTGACATTCACAGAGTTCAAGTAACAGACATATCTCAACATCAACTGCTCAGAGGAGACTGCGTGAATCAGGACGTCATTGGTCATATTGCTGCAAATATACACCTACTAAAGGACACCAATAATAAGAAGAGACTTGCTTAGGCCAAGAAACACGAGCAATGGACATTAGACCGGTGGAAATCTGTCCTTTGGTTTGATGAGTCTAAATTTGAGATTTTTAGTTGCAACCACCGTGTCTTTGTGAGACACAGAGTAGGTGAACGGATGATCTCCACATGTGTGGTTCCCACCTGTGAAGCATGGAGGAGGAGGTGATGGGGTGCATTGCTGGTGACACTGTCTGTGATTTATTTAGAATTGAAGGTACACTTAACCAGCATTGCGACCACAGCATTCTGCAGCGATACGCCATCCCATCTGGTTTGTGCATTTGTTTTTCAACAAGACAATGATCCAAAACACATCTCCAGGCTGTGTAAGGGCTATTTGACCAAGAAGGAGAGTGATGGAGTGCTGCATCAGATAACCTGGCCTCCACAATCACCCGACCGCAATCCAATTGAGATGGTTTGGGGTGAGTTTGACCGCAGAGTGAAGGAAAAGCAGCCAACAAGTGCTCAGCATATGTGGGAACTCCTTCAAGACTGTTGGAAAAGCATTCCAGGTGAAGCTGGTTGAGAGAACGCCAAGAGTGTGCAAAGCTGTCATCAAGGCAAAGGGTGGCTACTTTGAAGAATCTCAAATATAAAATATATTTTGATTTGACTAAAATGTTTTTGGTTACTACATGATTCCATATGTGTTATTTCGTAGTTTTGATGTCTTCACTATTATTCTACAATGTAGAAAATAGTAAAAATAAAGAAAAACCCTTGAATGAGTATGTGTGTCCAAACTTCTGACTGGTACTGTATATGTACACTACCATTCAAAAGTTCAGGGTCACTTTGAAAAAATTTTGTCCATTAAAATAACATTGAATTCATGAGAAGTACACTGTAGACATTGTTAATGTTGTAAATGACTATTGTAGCAGGAAACGTCAGATTTTTTGATGGAATATCTACATAGGCGTACAGAGGCCCGTTATCAGCAACAATCACTCCCATGTTCCAGCCTGAAACTTGTGTTAAAGTTCTGGAAGATTTGATGCTGGCTATACACACCAGGTCTCCAGTACTCCTTCATAACCCAGTGTGTCCTGTTCCTGCTTCTCGCACTCATCCTGAGGTGCGTGTTCTCAGCCCGGTACCACCAGTACCGGTACCACGCACCAGGTCTATAGTGTGCCTCGGCAATCCAGTACGCCCTGTTCCTCCTCCCCGCACTCGCCCTGAGGTGTGTGTCCTCGGCCCAGTACCACCAGTGCCAACACCACTCACCAGGCTTCCTGTGCGTCTCCAGAGCCCTGTATGCCCTGTTCCTCCTCCCTGCACTCACCCTGAGGTCCGTGTCTCCAGCCCGATACCACCAGTGCCGGCATCACGTACCAGGCCACCAGTGCGCCTCCAGTATCCAGTACTCCCTGTTCCTGCTCCTCGCAGCCATATTCTTTGGGTATTTTGTGGGTGATTGTTCCTGTTTCGAGTGTTAGTGTTCACGTTACGGGACTGTTTCGTCTTCGTTCATTTTTGTCGGTTTGTTGTTTTTGTTCATTTAAGTTTCCTATTAAATATGGATAATCATCAGGCTGCATTTTGGTCCTCCTCTCTTTCACCCGAAGACAATCGTGACAATGTATGTACATTTGAAGTTTACATACACCTTAGCCAAATACATTTAAACTCTGTTTTTCACAATTCCTGACATTTAATCCTAGTAAAATTCCCTGTCTTAGGTCAGTTAGGATCACCACTTTATTTTAATGTGAAATGTCAGAATAATAGAGAATTATTTTATTTCTTTCATCACATTCCCAGTGGGTCAGAAGTTTGCATACACTTAGTATTTGGTAGCATTGCCTTTAAATTGTTTAACTTGGGTCAAACGTTTCAGGTAGCCTTCCACAAGCTTCACGCAATAAGTTGGGTGAAATTTGACCCATTCCTCCTGACAAGGTAAAAAATCAATACATAATAGTAAATAAGGTTATCCAAACAATAATTATATCCCTAGAGCAGTAAAATAATATGCATGCATACATACAGTTGAAGTTCACATACACTTAGGTTATTAAAACTTGTTTTCAACCACTCCACAAACAAAATCTAAACTCAACATGCATCAATTTCAAAGGTTTTACTGAGGTACAGTTCATAAAGACAATCAATAGAAAGAAAGAAACGAGGCCCTAATCTATGGATTTCACATGACTTGGCAAGGGTGCAGCCATGGGTGGGCCTGCGAGGGCATAGGCCCACCCACTTGGGAGCCAGGCCCACCCATTGGGGAGCCAGGGCCAGCCAATCAATGAGTTTTTCCACAGAAAAGGGCTTTATTACAGACAGAAATACTCCACAGCACCTCCACAGACGATCCCGCAGGTGAAGTAGCTGGATGTGGAGGTCCTGGGCTGGAGTGGTTACACGTGGTCTGTGGTTGTGAGGCCGGTTGGACGTACTGCCAAATTCTCTAAAGTGGCGTTGGAGGCGACTTATGGTAGAGAAATGAACATTCAATTCTCTGGTGGACATTCCTGCAGTCAGCATGCCAATTGCACGCTCCCTCAAAACTTGAGACATCTGTGGTGTGTGACAAAACTGCACATTTAAGAGCGGCCTTTTTGCACAGGCGCACCTGTGTAATGTTCATGCTGTCTAATCAGCTTCTTGATATGCCACACCTGTCAGGTGGATGGATTATCTAAGCAAAGAATAAATGCTCACTAACAGGGATGTAAACAAATTTGCGCAAAAAAAATAGGGAAATAAGCTTTTTGTGCATATGGAACATTTCTGGGATCTTTTATTTCAGCTCATGAAACACTTTTTACATGCTACATTTATATTTTTGTTCAGTATATTTGACTTTTAGGTGAAACTCTAAATAAACTATATTAGACAACCTCGAGTATTTGAAACGTTTTTCTTTCTACTAAACTACAGAATACAACTATTTTCGGCCCAGGCCTGCTCTGTTTATCTTTATCAATGCTGGTGGCACTTTAGCTATAAATGAATAGTAATAACAAACCTGCGTTTAACTCAGATGTAGTCTGTAGATTGGATATGTGTATTTCGATGCTCTAAAGCTCTTGTAAGAAATTGCCAGAAAAATGCAAAGAACAATTTCAAAATCAATGTACAGACAGGGAAAGGCCACCACCACACTGTTTTAAAAACCCGCTCACCCGGCGCGCCGGCGTGGAAACTAAATCGAGGGTACCGTTCTGTCTGGGCTTGGTCTGTGGTTCGTTCCGTTTCCGCCCTGTCATCCTGGCTTTTCTCCGGTCCTCGGGGCCCAATTCCAGAAGAGGACAGCAAAACAAGTGAAAATAGCACTAGAATAACCGGCTACAGTTTATTAGCTAAAATCTGAAGTATATCACAACGCCAGATCGGTGTACCGTGGAGACAAATAGAGGAGGAGGGGCGGGGTTTCAGGAGTTTTACATGAGACGAGATATTGCTTCCTAGTTAAGCTTACTGGTGAGTAAAAGGCGTACATTTACAACATGGCTAGGCTATCCAGCTATCTGCTTAAACTAGCCGTACTATCGGACTTATGTTAGTTAGCTACTGATAATCACTAGTGAACGTAACATAATATTGCATTTCACATGGTTATAAACCGTTTATTACAGTGGATATAGTGCACCCATTCTCACAGGCCTAGCTGTGAAACTATTTTTATAGTGGACATACACCCACCTATCATACCCTGTCTGTAACCCTATCATTAAGGCCTAGTGGACATATTACACCCCGCCTCCCATCCATATAGCTACTTTTATAGTGGAGATATCACATCCACCTGTTATATAGCCTGGCTATAAACATATTATTATTATAGTGGAGATATCACATCCACCTGTTATATAGCCTAGCTATAAACATATTATTATTATAGTGGAGATATCACATCCACCTATTATATAGCCTGGCTATAAACATATTATTATAGTGGAGATATCACATCCACCTATTATATAGCCTGGCTATAAACATATTATTATTATAGTGGAGATATCACACCCACCTATTATATAGCCTGGCTATAAACATATTATTATTATAGTGGAGATATAGCCTGGCTATAAACATATTATTATAGTGGAGATATCACATCCACCTATTATATAGCCTGGCTATAAACATATTATTATAGTGGAGATATCACATCCACCTATTATATAGCCTGGCTATAAACATATTATTATTATAGTGGAGATATCACACCCACCTATTATATAGCCTGGCTATAAACATATTATTATTATAGTGGAGATATCACATCCACCTATTATATAGCCTGGCTATAAACATATTATTATTATAAGTGGAGATATCACATCCACCTGTTATATAGCCTGGCTATAAACATATTATTATTATAATGGAGATATCACATCCACCTATTATATAGCCTGGCTATAAACATATTATTGTAGTGGAGATATAGCCTGGCTATAAACATATTATTATTATAATGGAGATATCACATCCACCTATTATATAGCCTGGCTATAAACATATATTATTATAGTGGAGATATCACATCCACCTATTATATAACCTGGCTATAAACATATTATTATTATAGTGGAGATATCACATCCACCTATTATATAGCCTGGCTATAAACATATTATTATAGTGGAGATATCACATCCACCTATTATATAGCCTGGCTATAAACATATTATTATTATAGTGGAGATATCACATCCACCTATTATATAGCCTGGCTATAAACATATTATTATTATAGTGGAGATATCACACCCACCTATTATATAGCCTGGCTATAAACATATTATTATAGTGGAGATATCACATCCACCTGTTATATAGCCTGGCTATAAACATATTATTATAGTGGAATATCACACCCACCTATTATATAGCCTGGCTATAAACATATTATTATAGTGGAGATATCACATCCACCTGTTATATAGCCTGGCTATAAACATATTATTATAGTGGAGATATCACACCCACCTATTATATAGCCTGGCTATAAACATATTATTATAGTGGAGATATCACACCCACCTATTATATAGCCTGGCTATAAACATATTATTATAGTGGAGATATCACACCCACCTATTATATAGCCTGGCTATAAACATATTATTATAGTGGAGATATCACATCCACCTATTATATAGCCTGGCTATAAACATATTATTATAGTGGAGATATCACATCCACCTATTATATAGCCTGGCTATAAACATATTATTATTATAGTGGAGATATCACACCCACCTATTATATAGCCTGGCTATAAACATATTATTATTATAGTGGAGATATCACATCCACCTATTATATAGCCTGGCTATAAACATATTATTATAGTGGAGATATCACATCCACCTATTATATAGCCTGGCTATAAACATATTATTATTATAGTGGAGATATCACATCCACCTGTTATATAGCCTGGCTATAAACATATTATTATTATAGTGGAGATATCACATCCACCTATTATATAGCCTGGCTATAAACATATTATTGTAGTGGAGATATAGCCTGGCTATAAACATATTATTATTATAGTGGAGATATCACACCCACCTATTATATAGCCTGGCTATAAACATATTATTATAGTGGAGATATCACATCCACCTATTATATAACCTGGCTATAAACATATTATTATTATAGTGGAGATATCACATCCACCTATTATATAGCCTGGCTATAAACATATTATTATAGTGGAGATATCACATCCACCTATTATATAGCCTGGCTATAAACATATTATTATTATAGTGGAGATATCACATCCACCTATTATATAGCCTGGCTATAAACATATTATTATTATAGTGGAGATATCACACCCACCTATTATATAGCCTGGCTATAAACATATTATTATAGTGGAGATATCACATCCACCTGTTATATAGCCTGGCTATAAACATATTATTATAGTGGAGATATCACACCCACCTATTATATAGCCTGGCTATAAACATATTATTATAGTGGAGATATCACATCCACCTGTTATATAGCCTGGCTATAAACATATTATTATAGTGGAGATATCACACCCACCTATTATATAGCCTGGCTATAAACATATTATTATAGTGGAGATATCACACCCACCTATTATATAGCCTGGCTATAAACATATTATTATAGTGGAGATATCACACCCACCTATTATATAGCCTGGCTATAAACATATTATTATAGTGGAGATATCACATCCACCTATTATATAGCCTGGCTATAAACATATTATTGTAGTGGAGATATCACATCCACCTATTATATAGCCTGGCTATAAACATATTATTATTATAGTGGAGATATCACACCCACCTATTATATAGCCTGGCTATAAACATATTATTATAGTGGAGATATCACTATAAACATATTATTATATAACCTGGCTATAAACATATTATTATTATAGTGGAGATATCACATCCACCTATTATATAGCCTGGCTATAAACATATTATTATAGTGGAGATATCACATCCACCTATTATATAGCCTGGCTATAAACATATTATTATTATAGTGGAGATATCACATCCACCTATTATATAGCCTGGCTATAAACATATTATTATTATAGTGGAGATATCACACCCACCTATTATATAGCCTGGCTATAAACATATTATTATAGTGGAGATATCACATCCACCTGTTATATAGCCTGGCTATAAACATATTATTATAGTGGAGATATCACACCCACCTATTATATAGCCTGGCTATAAACATATTATTATAGTGGAGATATCACATCCACCTGTTATATAGCCTGGCTATAAACATATTATTATAGTGGAGATATCACACCCACCTATTATATAGCCTGGCTATAAACATATTATTATAGTGGAGATATCACACCCACCTATTATATAGCCTGGCTATAAACATATTATTATAGTGGAGATATCACACCCACCTATTATATAGCCTGGCTATAAACATATTATTATAGTGGAGATATCACATCCACCTATTATATAGCCTGGCTATAAACATATTATTGTAGTGGAGATATCACATCCACCTATTATATAGCCTGGCTATAAACATATTATTATTATAGTAGAGATATCACACCCACCTATTATATAGCCTGGCTATAAACATATTATTATAGTGGAGATATCACATCCACCTATTATATAGCCTGGCTATAAACATATTATTATAGTGGAGATATCACATCCACCTATTATATAGCCTGGCTATAAACATATTATTATTTTAGTGGAGATATCACATCCACCTATTATATAGCCTGGCTATAAACATATTATTATTATAGTGGAGATATAGCCTGGCTATAAACATATTATTATTATAGTGGAGATATCACACCCACCTATTATATAGCCTGGCTATAAACATATTATTATAGTGGAGATATCACATCCACCTATTATATAGCCTGGCTATAAACATATTATTATTATAGTGGAGATATAGCCTGGCTATAAACATATTATTATTATAGTGGAGATATCACACCCACCTATTATATAGCCTGGCTATAAACATATTATTATAGTGGAGATATCACATCCACCTATTATATAGCCTGGCTATAAACATATTATTATAGTGGAGATATCACATCCACCTATTATATAGCCTGGCTATAAACATATTATTATTATAGTGGAGATATCACATCCACCTATTATATAGCCTGGCTATAAACATATTATTATTATAGTGGAGATATAGCCTGGCTATAAACATATTATTATTATAGTGGAGATATCACACCCACCTATTATATAGCCTGGCTATAAACATATTATTATTATAGTGGAGATATCACACCCAAATCAAATCAAATCAAATCAAATTTATTTATATAGCCCTTCGTACATCAGCTGATATCTCAAAGTGCTGTACAGAAACCCAGCCTAAAACCCCAAACAGCAAACAATGCAGGTGTAAAAGCACGGTGGCTAGGAAAAACTCCCTAGAAAGGCCAAAACCTAGGAAGAAACCTAGAGAGGAACCAGGCTATGTGGGGTGGCCAGTCCTCTTCTGGCTGTGCCGGGTAGAGATTATAACAGAACATGACCAAGATGTTCAAATGTTCATAAATGACCAGCATGGTCGAATAATAATAAGGCAGAACAGTTGAAACTGGAGCAGCAGCACAGTCAGGTGGACTGGGGACAGCAAGGAGTCATCATGTCAGGTAGTCCTGGGGCACGGTCCTAGGGCTCAGGTCCTCCGAGAGAGAGAGAAAGAAAGAGAGAATTAGAGAGAGCATATGTGGGGTGGCCAGTCCTCTTCTGGCTGTGCCGGGTGGAGATTATAACAGAACGTGGCCAAGATGTTCAAATGTTCATAAATGACCAGCATGGTTGAATAATAGTAAGGCAGAACAGTTGAAACTGGAGCAGCAGCATGGCCAGGTGGACTGGGGACAGCAAGGAGTCATCATGTCAGGTAGTCCTGGGACATGGTCCTAGGGCCCAGGCC
Organism: Oncorhynchus nerka; assembly: GCF_034236695.1. Lineage (NCBI taxonomy): Eukaryota > Metazoa > Chordata > Actinopteri > Salmoniformes > Salmonidae > Oncorhynchus > Oncorhynchus nerka. The sequence continues at coordinate 63,280,810 of NC_088400.1, read as the reverse complement.
AGTTGAAACTGGAGCAGCAGCATGGCCAGGTGGACTGGGGACAGCAAGGAGTCATCATGTCAGGTAGTCCTGGGGCATGGTCCTAGGGCTCAGGTCCTCCGAGAGAGAGAAAGAAGAGAGAAGGAGAGAATTAGAGAACGCACACTTAGATTCACACAGGACACCGAATAGGACAGGAGAAGTACTCCAGATATAACAAACTGACCCTAGCCCCCGACACATAAACTAATGCAGCATAAATACTGGAGGCTGAGACAGGAGGGGTCAGGAGACACTGTGGCCCCAACCCGAGGACACCCCGGACAGGGCCAAACAGGAAGGATATAACCCCACCCACTTTGCCAAAGCACAGCCCCCACACCACTAGAGGATATCTTCAACCACCAACTTACCATCCTGAGACAAGGTGGAGTATAGCCCACAAAGATCTCCGCCACGGCACAACCCAAGGGGGGGCGCCACCCAGACAGGCCGACCACAACAGTGAATCAACCCACCCAGGTGACGCACCCCCCAGGGACGGCATGAGAGAGCCCCAGTAAGCCAGTGACTCAGCCCCGTAACAGGGTAGAGGCAGAGAATCCCAGTGGAAAGGGGGAATCGGCCAGGCAGAGACAGCAAGGGCGGTTCGTTGCTCCAGAGCCTTTCCGTTCACCTTCCCACTCCTGGGCCAGACTACACTCAATCATATGACCCACTGAAGAGATGAGTCTTCAGTAAAGACTTAAAGGTTGAGACCGGTTTGCGTCTCTGACATGGGTAGGCAGACCGTTCCATAAAAATGGAGCTCTATAGGAGAAAGCCCTGCCTCCAGCTGTTTGCTTAGAAATTCTAGGGACAATTAGGAGGCCTGCGTCTTGTGACCGTAGCGTACGTGTAGGTATACGGCAGGACCAAATCAGAGAGATAGGTAGGAGCAAGCCCATGTAATGCTTTGTAGGTTAGCAGTAAAACCTTGAAATCAGCCCTTGCTTTGACAGGAAGCCAGTGTAGAGGCTAGCACTGGAGTAATATGATCAAATTTTTTGGTTCTAGTCAGGATTCTAGCAGCCGTATTCAGCACTAACTGAAGTTTATTTAGTGCTTTATCCGGGTAGCCGGAAAATAGAGCATTGCAGTAGTCTAACCTAGAAGTGACAAAAGCATGGATTAATTTTTCTGCATCATTTTGGACAGAAAGTTTCTGATTTTTGCAATGTTACGTAGATGGAAAAAGCTGTCCTCGAAATGGTCTTGATATGTTCTTCAAAAGAGATCAGGGTCAGAGTAACGCCGAGGTCCTTCACAGTTTTATTTGAGACGACTGTACAACCATTAAGATTAATTGTCAGATTCAACAGAAGATCTCTTTGTTTCTTGGGACCTAGAACAAGCATCTCTGTTTTGTCCGAGTTTAATAGTAGAAAGTTTGCAGCCATCCACTTCCTTATGTCTGAAACACATGCTTCTAGCGAGGGCAATTTTGGGGCTTCACCATGTTTCATTGAAATGTACAGCTGTGTGTCATCCGCATAGCAGTGAAAGTTTACATTATGTTTTCGAATAACATCCCCAAGAGGTAAAATATATAGTGAAAACAATAGTGGTCCTAAAACAGAACCTTGAGGAACACCGAAATTTACAGTTGATTTGTCAGAGGACAAACCATTCACAGAGACAAACTGATATCTTTCCGACAGATAAGATCTAAACCAGGCCAGAACATGTCCGTGTAGACCAATTTGGGTTTCAATCTCTCCAAAAGAATGTGGTGATCGATGGTATCAAAAGCAGCACTAAGGTCTAGGAGCACGAGGACAGATGCAGCCTCGGTCCGTTGCCATTAAAATGTCATTTACCACCTTCACAAGTGCCGTCTCAGTGCTATGATGGGGTCTAAAACCAGACTGAAGCATTTCGTATACATTGTTTGTCTTCAGGAAGGCAGTGAGTTGCTGCGCAACAGCCTTCTCTAAAATTTTTGAGAGGAATGGAAGATTCGATATAGGCCGATAGTTTTTTATATTTTCTGGGTCAAGGTTTGGCTTTTTCAAGAGAGGCTTTATTACTGCCACTTTTAGTGAGTTTGGTACACATCCAGTGGATAGAGAGCCGTTTATTATGTTCAACATAGGAGGGCCAAGCACAGGAAGCAGCTCTTTCAGTAGTTTAGTTGGAATATAGCCTGGCTATAAACATATTATTATAGTGGAGATATCACACCCACCTGTTATATAGCCTGGCTATAAACATATTATTATAGTGGAGATATCACACCCACCTATTATATAGCCTGGCTATAAACATATTATTATTATAGTGGAGATATCACACCCACCTATTATATAGCCTGGCTATAAACATATTATTATAGTGGAGATATCACACCCACCTATTATATAGCCTGGCTATAAACATATTATTATTATAGTGGAGATATCACACCCACCTGTTATATAGCCTGGCTATAAACATTATTATTATAGTGGAGATATCACACCCACCTGTTATATAGCCTGGCTATAAACATATTATTATAGTGGAGATATCACATCCACCTATTATATAGCCTGGCTATAAACATATTATTATTATAATGGAGATATCACATCCACCTATTATATAGCCTGGCTATAAACATATTATTATTATAATGGAGATATCACATCCACCTATTATATAGCCTGGCTATAAACATATTATTGTAGTGGAGATATCACATCCACCTATTATATAGCCTGGCTATAAACATATTATTATAGTGGAGATATCACATCCACCTATTATATAGCCTGGCTATAAACATATTATTATTATAGTGGAGATATCACATCCACCTATTATATAGCCTGGCTATAAACATATTATTATAGTGGAGATATCACATCCACCTATTATATAGCCTGGCTATAAACATATTATTATTATAGTGGAGATATAGCCTGGCTATAAACATATTATTATTATAGTGGAGATATCACATCCACCTATTATATAGCCTGGCTATAAACATATTATTATAGTGGAGATATCACATCCACCTATTATATAGCCTGGCTATAAACATATTATTATTATAGTGGAGATATCACACCCACCTGTTATATAGCCTGGCTATAAACATATTATTATTATAGTGGAGATATCACACCCACCTGTTATATAGCCTGGCTATAAACATTATTATTATAGTGGAGATATCACACCCACCTGTTATATAGCCTGGCTATAAACATATTATTATAGTGGAGATATCACATCCACCTATTATATAGCCTGGCTATAAACATATTATTATAGTGGAGATATAGCCTGGCTATAAACATATTATTATAGTGGAGATATAGCCTGGCTATAAACATATTATTATAGTGGAGATATCACACCCACCTGTTATATAGCCTGGCTATAAACATATTATTATAGTGGAGATATCACATCCACCTATTATATAGCCTGGCTATAAACATATTATTATAGTGGAGATATAGCCTGGCTATAAACATATTATTATTATAGTGGAGATATCACACCCACCTATTATATAGCCTGGCTATAAACATATTATTATAGTGGAGATATCACATCCACCTATTATATAGCCTGGCTATAAACATATTATTATTATAATGGAGATATCACATCCACCTGTTATATAGCCTGGCTATAAACATATTATTATAGTGGAGATATCACATCCACCTATTATATAGCCTGGCTATAAACATATTATTATAGTGGAGATATCACACCCACCTGTTATATAGCCTGGCTATAAACATATTATTATAGTGGAGATATCACATCCACCTATTATATAGCCTGGCTATAAACATATTATTATAGTGGAGATATAGCCTGGCTATAAACATATTATTATTATAGTGGAGATATCACACCCACCTATTATATAGCCTGGCTATAAACATATTATTATAGTGGAGATATCACATCCACCTATTATATAGCCTGGCTATAAACATATTATTATAGTGGAGATATCACATCCACCTATTATATAGCCTGGCTATAAACATATTATTATTATAGTGGAGATATCACATCCACCTATTATATAGCCTGGCTATAAACATATTATTATTATAGTGGAGATATAGCCTGGCTATAAACATATTATTATTATAGTGGAGATATCACACCCACCTATTATATAGCCTGGCTATAAACATATTATTATTATAGTGGAGATATCACACCCACCTATTATATAGCCTGGCTATAAACATATTATTATAGTGGAGATATCACACCCACCTGTTATATAGCCTGGCTATAAACATATTATTATAGTGGAGATATCACACCCACCTATTATATAGCCTGGCTATAAACATATTATTATTATAGTGGAGATATCACACCCACCTATTATATAGCCTGGCTATAAACATATTATTATAGTGGAGATATCACACCCACCTATTATATAGCCTGGCTATAAACATATTATTATTATAGTGGAGATATCACACCCACCTGTTATATAGCCTGGCTATAAACATTATTATTATAGTGGAGATATCACACCCACCTGTTATATAGCCTGGCTATAAACATATTATTATAGTGGAGATATCACATCCACCTATTATATAGCCTGGCTATAAACATATTATTATTATAATGGAGATATCACATCCACCTATTATATAGCCTGGCTATAAACATATTATTATTATAATGGAGATATCACATCCACCTATTATATAGCCTGGCTATAAACATATTATTGTAGTGGAGATATCACATCCACCTATTATATAGCCTGGCTATAAACATATTATTATAGTGGAGATATCACATCCACCTATTATATAGCCTGGCTATAAACATATTATTATTATAGTGGAGATATCACATCCACCTATTATATAGCCTGGCTATAAACATATTATTATAGTGGAGATATCACATCCACCTATTATATAGCCTGGCTATAAACATATTATTATTATAGTGGAGATATAGCCTGGCTATAAACATATTATTATTATAGTGGAGATATCACATCCACCTATTATATAGCCTGGCTATAAACATATTATTATAGTGGAGATATCACATCCACCTATTATATAGCCTGGCTATAAACATATTATTATTATAGTGGAGATATCACACCCACCTGTTATATAGCCTGGCTATAAACATATTATTATTATAGTGGAGATATCACACCCACCTGTTATATAGCCTGGCTATAAACATTATTATTATAGTGGAGATATCACACCCACCTGTTATATAGCCTGGCTATAAACATATTATTATAGTGGAGATATCACATCCACCTATTATATAGCCTGGCTATAAACATATTATTATAGTGGAGATATAGCCTGGCTATAAACATATTATTATAGTGGAGATATAGCCTGGCTATAAACATATTATTATAGTGGAGATATCACACCCACCTGTTATATAGCCTGGCTATAAACATATTATTATAGTGGAGATATCACATCCACCTATTATATAGCCTGGCTATAAACATATTATTATAGTGGAGATATAGCCTGGCTATAAACATATTATTATTATAGTGGAGATATCACACCCACCTATTATATAGCCTGGCTATAAACATATTATTATAGTGGAGATATCACATCCACCTATTATATAGCCTGGCTATAAACATATTATTATTATAATGGAGATATCACATCCACCTGTTATATAGCCTGGCTATAAACATATTATTATAGTGGAGATATCACATCCACCTATTATATAGCCTGGCTATAAACATATTATTATAGTGGAGATATCACACCCACCTGTTATATAGCCTGGCTATAAACATATTATTATAGTGGAGATATCACATCCACCTATTATATAGCCTGGCTATAAACATATTATTATAGTGGAGATATAGCCTGGCTATAAACATATTATTATTATAGTGGAGATATCACATCCACCTATTATATAGCCTGGCTATAAACATATTATTATAGTGGAGATATCACATCCACCTGTTATATAGCCTGGCTATAAACATATTATTATAGTGGAGATATCACATCCACCTGTTATATAGCCTGGCTATAAACATATTATTATAGTGGAGATATCACACCCACCTATTATATAGCCTGGCTATAAACATATTATTATTATAGTGGAGATATCACATCCACCTGTTATATAGCCTGGCTATAAACATATTATTATTATAGTGGAGATATCACATCCACCTGTTATATAGCCTGGCTATAAACATTATTATTATAGTGGAGATATCACACCCACCTGTTATATAGCCTGGCTATAAACATATTATTATTATAGTGGAGATATCACATCCACCTGTTATATAGCCTGGCTATAAACATATTATTATTATAGTGGAGATATCACACCCACCTGTTATATAGCCTGGCTATAAACATATTATTATTATAGTGGAGATATCACATCCACCTATTATATAGCCTGGCTATAAACATATTATTGTAGTGGAGATATAGCCTGGCTATAAACATTATTATTATAGTGGAGATATCACACCCACCTGTTATATAGCCTGGCTATAAACATATTATTATAGTGGAGATATCACATCCACCTATTATATAGCCTGGCTATAAACATATTATTATAGTGGAGATATAGCCTGGCTATAAACATATTATTATAGTGGAGATATAGCCTGGCTATAAACATATTATTATAGTGGAGATATCACACCCACCTGTTATATAGCCTGGCTATAAACATATTATTATAGTGGAGATATCACATCCACCTATTATATAGCCTGGCTATAAACATATTATTATAGTGGAGATATAGCCTGGCTATAAACATATTATTATTATAGTGGAGATATCACACCCACCTATTATATAGCCTGGCTATAAACATATTATTATAGTGGAGATATCACATCCACCTATTATATAGCCTGGCTATAAACATATTATTATTATAATGGAGATATCACATCCACCTGTTATATAGCCTGGCTATAAACATATTATTATAGTGGAGATATCACATCCACCTATTATATAGCCTGGCTATAAACATATTATTATAGTGGAGATATCACACCCACCTGTTATATAGCCTGGCTATAAACATATTATTATAGTGGAGATATCACATCCACCTATTATATAGCCTGGCTATAAACATATTATTATAGTGGAGATATAGCCTGGCTATAAACATATTATTATTATAGTGGAGATATCACATCCACCTATTATATAGCCTGGCTATAAACATATTATTATAGTGGAGATATCACATCCACCTGTTATATAGCCTGGCTATAAACATATTATTATAGTGGAGATATCACATCCACCTGTTATATAGCCTGGCTATAAACATATTATTATAGTGGAGATATCACACCCACCTATTATATAGCCTGGCTATAAACATATTATTATTATAGTGGAGATATCACATCCACCTGTTATATAGCCTGGCTATAAACATATTATTATTATAGTGGAGATATCACATCCACCTGTTATATAGCCTGGCTATAAACATTATTATTATAGTGGAGATATCACACCCACCTGTTATATAGCCTGGCTATAAACATATTATTATTATAGTGGAGATATCACATCCACCTGTTATATAGCCTGGCTATAAACATATTATTATTATAGTGGAGATATCACACCCACCTGTTATATAGCCTGGCTATAAACATATTATTATTATAGTGGAGATATCACATCCACCTATTATATAGCCTGGCTATAAACATATTATTGTAGTGGAGATATAGCCTGGCTATAAACATATTATTATTATAATGGAGATATCACACCCACCTATTATATAGCCTGGCTATAAACATATTATTATAGTGGAGATATCACCTCCACCTATTATATAGCCTGGCTATAAACATATTATTATTATAATGGAGATATCACATCCACCTATTATATAGCCTGGCTATAAACATATTATTATTATAATGGAGATATCACATCCACCTGTTATATAGCCTGGCTATAAACATATTATTATTATAATGGAGATATCACATCCACCTGTTATATAGCCTGGCTATAAACATATTATTATTATAGTGGAGATATCACATCCACCTATTATATAGCCTGGCTATAAACATATTATTATTATAATGGAGATATCACATCCACCTGTTATATAGCCTGGCTATAAACATATTATTATTATAATGGAGATATCACATCCACCTATTATATAGCCTGGCTATAAACATATTATTATTATAATGGAGATATCACATCCACCTGTTATATAGCCTGGCTATAAACATATTATTATTATAGTGGAGATATCATATCCACCTGTTATATAGCCTGGCTATAAACATATTATTATAGTGGAGATATAGCCTGGCTATAAACATATTATTATTATAGTGGAGATATCACATCCACCTATTATATAGCCTGGCTATAAACATATTATTATAGTGGAGATATCACATCCACCTATTATATAGCCTGGCTATAAACATATTATTATTATAGTGGAGATATAGCCTGGCTATAAACATATTATTATTATAGTGGAGATATCACACCCACCTGTTATATAGCCTGGCTATAAACATATTATTATAGTGGAGATATCACATCCACCTATTATATAGCCTGGCTATAAACATATTATTATTATAGTGGAGATATCACATCCACCTATTATATAGCCTGGCTATAAACATATTATTATTATAGTGGAGATATCACATCCACCTGTTATATAGCCTGGCTATAAACATTATTATTATAGTGGAGATATCACACCCACCTGTTATATAGCCTGGCTATAAACATATTATAGTGGAGATATCACATCCACCTATTATATAGCCTGGCTATAAACATATTATTATAGTGGAGATATCACACCCACCTGTTATATAGCCTGGCTATAAACATATTATTATAGTGGAGATATCACATCCACCTATTATATAGCCTGGCTATAAACATATTATTGTAGTGGAGATATAGCCTGGCTATAAACATATTATTATTATAGTGGAGATATCACACCCACCTATTATATAGCCTGGCTATAAACATATTATTATTATAGTGGAGATATCACATCCACCTATTATATAGCCTGGCTATAAACATATTATTATAGTGGAGATATCACATCCACCTGTTATATAGCCTGGCTATAAACATATTATTATTATAGTGGAGATATCACACCCACCTGTTATATAGCCTGGCTATAAACATATTATTGTAGTGGAGATATCACATCCACCTATTATATAGCCTGGCTATAAACATATTATTATAGTGGAGATATAGCCTGGCTATAAACATATTATTATTATAGTGGAGATATCACACCCACCTATTATATAGCCTGGCTATAAACATATTATTATAGTGGAGATATCACATCCACCTATTATATAGCCTGGCTATAAACATATTATTATTATAGTGGAGATATCACATCCACCTATTATATAGCCTGGCTATAAACATATTATTATAGTGGAGATATCACATCCACCTATTATATAGCCTGGCTATAAACATATTATTATTATAGTGGAGATATAGCCTGGCTATAAACATATTATTATTATAGTGGAGATATCACATCCACCTATTATATAGCCTGGCTATAAACATATTATTATTATAGTGGAGATATCACACCCACCTGTTATATAGCCTGGCTATAAACATATTATTATTATAGTGGAGATATCACACCCACCTGTTATATAGCCTGGCTATAAACATTATTATTATAGTGGAGATATCACACCCACCTGTTATATAGCCTGGCTATAAACATATTATTATAGTGGAGATATCACATCCACCTATTATATAGCCTGGCTATAAACATATTATTATTATAGTGGAGATATCACATCCACCTGTTATATAACCTGGCTATAAACATATTATTATTATAGTGGAGATATCACACCCACCTGTTATATAGCCTGGCTATAAACATATTATTATTATAGTGGAGATATCACATCCACCTGTTATATAACCTGGCTATAAACATATTATTATTATAGTGGAGATATCACACCCACCTATTATATAGCCTGGCTATAAACATATTATTATTATAGTGGAGATATCACATCCACCTATTATAAAGCCTGGCTATAAACATATTATTATTATAGTGGAGATATCACATCCACCTATTATATAGCCTGGCTATAAACATATTATTATTATTATAGTGGAGATATCACACCCACCTGTTATATAGCCTGGCTATAAACATATTATTATAGTGGAGATATCACATCCACCTATTATATAGCCTGGCTATAAACATATTATTATAGTGGAGATATCACACCCACCTGTTATATAGCCTGGCTATAAACATATTATTATAGTGGAGATATCACATCCACCTATTATATAGCCTGGCTATAAACATATTATTATAGTGGAGATATAGCCTGGCTATAAACATATTATTATTATAGTGGAGATATCACACCCACCTATTATATAGCCTGGCTATAAACATATTATTATAGTGGAGATATCACATCCACCTATTATATAGCCTGGCTATAAACATATTATTATAGTAGAGATATCACATCCACCTATTATATAGCCTGGCTATAAACATATTATTATTATAATGGAGATATCACATCCACCTGTTATATAGCCTGGCTATAAACATATTATTATAGTGGAGATATCACATCCACCTATTATATAGCCTGGCTATAAACATATTATTATTATAGTGGAGATATCACACCCACCTGTTATATAGCCTGGCTATAAACATATTATTATTATAATGGAGATATCACATCCACCTGTTATATAGCCTGGCTATAAACATATTATTATAGTGGAGATATCACATCCACCTATTATATAGCCTGGCTATAAACATATTATTATAGTGGAGATATCACACCCACCTGTTATATAGCCTGGCTATAAACATATTATTATAGTGGAGATATAGCCTGGCTATAAACATATTATTATAGTGGAGATATCACATCCACCTATTATATAGCCTGGCTATAAACATATTATTATAGTGGAGATATAGCCTGGCTATAAACATATTATTATTATAGTGGAGATATCACACCCACCTATTATATAGCCTGGCTATAAACATATTATTATAGTGGAGATATCACATCCACCTATTATATAGCCTGGCTATAAACATATTATTATAGTGGAGATATCACATCCACCTATTATATAGCCTGGCTATAAACATATTATTATAGTGGAGATATCACATCCACCTGTTATATAGCCTGGCTATAAACATATTATTATAGTGGAGATATCACATCCACCTGTTATATAGCCTGGCTATAAACATATTATTATTATAGTGGAGATATAGCCTGGCTATAAACATATTATTATTATAGTGGAGATATCACACCCACCTATTATATAGCCTGGCTATAAACATATTATTATAGTGGAGATATCACATCCACCTATTATATAGCCTGGCTATAAACATATTATTATAGTGGAGATATCACATCCACCTATTATATAGCCTGGCTATAAACATATTATTATAGTGGAGATATCACATCCACCTGTTATATAGCCTGGCTATAAACATATTATTATAGTGGAGATATCACATCCACCTGTTATATAGCCTGGCTATAAACATATTATTATAGTGGAGATATCACATCCACCTATTATATAGCCTGGCTATAAACATATTATTATTATAGCCTGGCTATAAACATATTATTATAGTGGAGATATCACATCCACCTGTTATATAGCCTGGCTATAAACATATTATTATAGTGGAGATATCACATCCACCTGTTATATAGCCTGGCTATAAACATATTATTATTATAATGGAGATATCACATCCACCTATTATATAGCCTGGCTATAAACATATTATTATAGTGGAGATATCACATAGCCTGGCTATAAACACCTATTATATAGCCTGGCTATAAACATATTATTATTATAGTGGAGATATCACATCCACCTATTATATAGCCTGGCTATAAACATATTATTATTATAGTGGAGATATCACATCCCACCTATTATATAGCCTGGCTATAAACATATTATTATTATAGTGGAGATATCACATCCACCTATTATATAGCCTGGCTATAAACATATTATTATTATAGTGGAGATATCACACCCACCTGTTATATAGCCTGGCTATAAACATATTATTATAGTGGAGATATCACATCCACCTATTATATAGCCTGGCTATAAACATATTATTATAGTGGAGATATCACACCCACTATAAACTGTTATATAGCCTGGCTATAAACATATTATTATAGTGGAGATATCACATATTATTATTATAGTGGAGATATCCACCTATTATATAGCCTGGCTATAAACATATTATTATAGTGGAGATATCACATCCACCTATTATATAGCCTGGCTATAAACATATATTATTATAGTGGAGATATCACATCCACCTATTATATAGCCTGGCTATAAACATATTATTATAGTGGAGATATCACATCCACCTATTATATAGCCTGGCTATAAACATATTATTATAGTGGAGATATCACATCCACCTATTATATAGCCTGGCTATAAACATATTATTATTATAGTGGAGATATCACATCCACCTATTATATAGCCTGGCTATAAACATATTATTATAATGGAGATATCACATCCACCTGTTATATAGCCTGGCTATAAACATATTATTATAGTGGAGATATAGCCTGGCTATAAACATATTATTATAGTGGAGATATCACACCCACCTATTATATAGCCTGGCTATAAACATATTATTATAGTGGAGATATAGCCTGGCTATAAACATATTATTATAGTGGAGATATCACATCCACCTATTATATAGCCTGGCTATAAACTATAAACATATTATTATAGTGGAGATATCACATCCACCTATTATATAGCCTGGCTATAAACATATTATTATAGTGGAGATATCACATCCATAAACATATTTATATAGCCTGGCTATAAACATATTATTATAGTGGAGATATCACATCCACCTGTTATATAGCCTGGCTATAAACATATTATTATAGTGGAGATATCACATCCACCTATTATATAGCCTGGCTATAAACATATTATTATTATAGTGGAGATATCACACCCACTATTATATAGATATCCTGGCTATAAACATATTATTATAGTGGAGATATCACATCCACCTATTATATAGCCTGGCTATAAACATATTATTATAGTGGAGATATCACATCCACCTATTATATAGCCTGGCTATAAACATATTATTATAGTGGAGATATCACATCCACCTGTTATATAGCCTGGCTATAAACATATTATTATAGTGGAGATATCACATCCACCTGTTATATAGCCTGGCTATAAACATATTATTATAGTGGAGATATCACATCCACCTATTATATAGCCTGGCTATAAACATATTATTATAGTGGAGATATCACATCCACCTGTTATATAGCCTGGCTATAAACATATTATTATAGTGGAGATATCACATCCACCTGTTATATAGCCTGGCTATAAACATATTATTATTATAATGGAGATATCACATCCACCTATTATATAGCCTGGCTATAAACATATTATTATAGTGGAGATATCACACCCACCTATTATATAGCCTGGCTATAAACATATTATTATAGTGGAGATATCACACCCACCTATTATATAGCCTGGCTATAAACATATTAGTATTATAGTGGAGATATCACATCCACCTATTATATAGCCTGGCTATAAACATATTATTATTATAGTGGAGATATCACATCCACCTATTATATAGCCTGGCTATAAACATATTATTATAGTGGAGATATCACACCCACCTATTATATAGCCTGGCTATAAACATATTATTATTATAGTGGAGATATCACATCCACCTATTATATAGCCTGGCTATAAACATATTATTATTATAGTGGAGATATCACATCCACCTATTATATAGCCTGGCTATAAACATATTATTATAGTGGAGATATCACACCCACCTATTATATAGCCTGGCTATAAACATATTATTATAGTGGAGATATCACACCCACCTATTATATAGCCTGGCTATAAACATATTATTATTATAGTGGAGATATCACACCCACCTGTTATATAGCCTGGCTATAAACATATTATTATAGTGGAGATATCACATCCACCTATTATATAGCCTGGCTATAAACATATTATTATAGTGGAGATATCACATCCACCTATTATATAGCCTGGCTATAAACATATTATTATTATAGTGGAGATATCACATCCACCTATTATATAGCCTGGCTATAAACATATTATTGTAGTGGAGATATCACATCCACCTATTATATAGCCTGGCTATAAACATATTATTATTATAATGGAGATATCACATCCACCTATTATATAGCCTGGCTATAAACATATTATTGTAGTGGAGATATCACATCCACCTATTATATAGCCTGGCTATAAACATATTATAATAGTGGAGATATAGCCTGGCTATAAACATATTATTATTATAGTGGAGATATCACACCCACCTGTTATATAGCCTGGCTATAAACATATTATTATAGTGGAGATATCACATCCACCTATTATATAACCTGGCTATAAACATATTATTATTATAGTGGAGATATCACACCCACCTATTATATAGCCTGGCTATAAACATATTATTGTAGTGGAGATATAGCCTGGCTATAAACATATTATTATTATAATGGAGATATCACACCCACCTATTATATAACCTGGCTATAAACATATTATTATAGTGGAGATATCACATCCACCTATTATATAACCTGGCTATAAACATATTATTATTATAGTGGAGATATCACATCCACCTATTATATAACCTGGCTATAAACATATTATTATAGTGGAGATATCACATCCACCTGTTATATAGCCTGGCTATAAACATATTATTATTATAGTGGAGATATCACACCCACCTGTTATATAGCCTGGCTATAAACATTATTATTATAGTGGAGATATCACACCCACCTGTTATATAGCCTGGCTATAAACATATTATTATAGTGGAGATATCACATCCACCTATTATATAGCCTGGCTATAAACATATTATTATTATAGTGGAGATATCACATCCACCTATTATATAGCCTGGCTATAAACATATTATTATTATAATGGAGATATCACATCCACCTATTATATAGCCTGGCTATAAACATATTATTATAGTGGAGATATCACATCCACCTATTATATAGCCTGGCTATAAACATATTATTATAGTGGAGATATCACATCCACCTATTATATAGCCTGGCTATAAACATATTATTATAGTGGAGATATCACACCCACCTGTTATATAGCCTGGCTATAAACATATTATTATTATAATGGAGATATCACACCCACCTATTATATAGCCTGGCTATAAACATTATTATTATAGTGGAGATATCACATCCACCTGTTATATAGCCTGGCTATAAACATATTATTATCATAGTGGAGATATCACACCCACCTATTATATAGCCTGGCTATAAACATTATTATTATAGTGGAGATATCACATCCACCTGTTATATAGCCTGGCTATAAACATATTATTATTATAGTGGAGATATCACACCCACCTATTATATAGCCTGGCTATAAACATATTATTATTATAGTGGAGATATCACATCCACCTATTATATAGCCTGGCTATAAACATATTATTATAGTGGAGATATCACACCCACCTGTTATATAGCCTGGCTATAAACATTATTATTATAGTGGAGATATCACACCCACCTGTTATATAGCCTGGCTATAAACATATTATTATAGTGGAGATATCACACCCACCTATTATATAGCCTGGCTATAAACATATTATTATTATAATGGAGATATCACATCCACCTGTTATATAGCCTGGCTATAAACATATTATTGTAGTGGAGATATCACACCCACCTATTATATAGCCTGGCTATAAACATATTATTGTAGTGGAGATATCACACCCACCTATTATATAGCCTGGCTATAAACATATTATTATTATAATGGAGATATCACATCCACCTGTTATATAGCCTGGCTATAAACATATTATTATTATAGTGGAGATATCACACCCACCTGTTATATAGCCTGGCTATAAACATATTATTATAGTGGAGATATAGCCTGGCTATAAACATATTATTATAGTGGAGATATCACATCCACCTATTATATAGCCTGGCTATAAACATATTATTATAATAGTGGAGATATAGCCTGGCTATAAACATATTACTATTATAGTGGCGATATCACATCCACCTGTTATATAGCCTGGCTATAAACATATTATTATTATAGTGGAGATATCACATCCACCTGTTATATAGCCTGGCTATAAACATATTATTATAGTGGAGATATAGCCTGGCTATAAACATATTATTATTATAGTGGAGATATCACATCCACCTATTATATAGCCTGGCTATAAACATATTATTATTATAGTGGAGATATCACATCCACCTGTTATATAGCCTGGCTATAAACATATTATTATTATAATGGAGATATCACATCCACCTATTATATAGCCTGGCTATAAACATATTATTATAGTGGAGATATCACACCCACCTATTATATAGCCTGGCTATAAACATATTATTATCATAGTGGAGATATCACATCCACCTGTTATATAGCCTGGCTATAAACATATTATTATTATAGTGGAGATATCACATCCTGTTATATACTATAAACATATTATTATAGTGGAGATATCACATCCACCTATTATATAGCCTGGCTATAAACATATTATTATTATAGTGGAGATATCACATCCACCTGTTATATAGCCTGGCTATAAACATATTATTATAGTGGAGATATCACATCCACCTATTATATAGCCTGGCTATAAACATATTATTATTATAGTGGAGATATCACATCCACCTGTTATATAGCCTGGCTATAAACATATTATTAAAGACC
Organism: Oncorhynchus nerka; assembly: GCF_034236695.1. NCBI lineage: Eukaryota > Metazoa > Chordata > Actinopteri > Salmoniformes > Salmonidae > Oncorhynchus > Oncorhynchus nerka. Next base: position 63,263,759 of record NC_088400.1, on the reverse strand, counting down.
TAGGAGAGTAACATGTAGCCGACCACTCTCTGTGTGCATCACATGTAGCCTACCACTGTCTGTGTGCATCACATGTAGCCTACCACTGTCTGTGTGCATCACATGTAGCCTACCACTGTCTGTGTGCATCACATGTAGCCTACCACTGTCTGTGTGCATCACATGTAGCCGACCACTGTCTGTGTGCATCACATGTAGCCGACCACTGTCTGTGTGCATCACATGTAGCCTACCACTCTCTGTGTGAATCACATGTAGCCTACCACTGTCTGTGTGCATCACATGTAGCCTACCACTGTCTGTGTGCATCACATGTAGCCGACCACTGTCTGTGTGCATCACATGTAGCCGACCACTGTCTGTGTGCATCACATGTAGCCTACCACTCTCTGTGTGAATCACATGTAGCCTACCATTGTAAGTGGAATTCTGACATGTGTTCTGAGGTGTGATGTGTGCTGGAATGAATGAATACAGGATGAATGGATTGTCTACACTGTGTAGCTTGGCATGGAGGTGTCTGTGTGTGTGTCCTGTGCAGTCAGCTATTTCCTTTTATAGACGTTGAACACAAAAGGCTTTTTCACTCTACTTCCTGTAAACAACGTCAACTATGTTTGCTTCCTGCTTCTGTCTGATTCGTCAGTTTGGCTGTGTGATCTTCGGGCCCTCTAGAAGTTCCAGGATGAGGAAGTGGGTTTCCCCTAGAAACAAAGAGGAGAGAGTAGAATGTAACGGTGAGCAGAATGTAGGAGAGAGAGCAGAATGTAAGGGAGAGAGCAGAATGTAAGGGAGAGAGCAGAATGTAATGGAGAGAGCAGAATGTAAGAGAGAGAGCAGAATGTAAGAGAGAGAGCAGAGAGCAGAATGTAAGGGAGAGAGCAGAATGTAATGGAGAGAGCAGAATGTAATGGAGAGAGCAGAATGTAAGGGAGAGAGCAGAATGTAAGGGAGAGAGCAGAATGTAAGTGAGAGAGCAGAATGTAAGGGAGAGAGTAGAATGTAAGGGAGAGAGCAGAATGTAATGGAGAGAGCAGAATGTAAGGGAGAGAGTAGAATGTAACGGAGAGAGCAGAATGTAACATAGAGAGTAGAATGTAACATAGAGAGTAGAATGTAAGGGAGAGAGCAGAATGAAATGGAGAGAGTAGAATGTAAGGGAGAGAGTAGAATGTAAGGGAGAGAGTAGAATGTAAGGGAGAGAGCAGAATGTAACATAGAGAGTAGACCTACAATGTATAAACAGAGGGTGGGTTCAGATTCCCTCTCCTATCCTGGAAGTCTGCACTTGTTCAAAGTGTGCTTTTGTTCACTCCCCCTTATGGATATAAAGACATTAGATTGGCTGGGACGAAGCAATATGGTGACAATTCCCTGCAGCCTATCAGAGGGCATGATGGTGATATTCATTTGTTTCTGTGGCCTTAGGGAAGTGCCTCTGCCTGGAGCTATGGAATTCACGCATGCACACACGCTCACACACACACACACACAAACACACACACACACACACACAAATGCACCCACACCCACAAACAAACACAAACCATGGAGCAATGGAATTCCTAGGGAACGAGTCCCAGCCTGGATAACCCCCATTATTACCCTGACACACACACACACACACACACACACACACATACACTGCCTGACAAGCTAGGCTGGGCAGGGCTGGAGCAGGGCGTAACCATGGAGATGAGCAAGAACTGCTGGGCATGATAGAACTGGCTGTGTCTATGACCGCTGTGGAATGAGACTGCCTGTTATAACATGTCCTGGAGAGAGAGAGAGAGAGGGAGAGAGAGAGAGAGAGGGAGGGGGAAATAGAAAGACAGAGACAGAGATAGACAGGGACTGAGAGAGACAGGGACCGAGAGAGACAGGGACCGAGAGAGACAGGGACTGAGAGAGACAGGGACCGAGAGAGACGGGACCGAGAGAGACGGGGACTGAGAGAGACGGGGACCGAGAGAGACAGGGACTGAGAGAGACAGGGACTGAGAGAGACAGGGACCGAGAGAGACAGGGACCGAGAGAGACAGGGACCGAGAGAGACAGGGACTGAGAGAGACAGGGACCGAGAGACACGGGGACTGAGAGAGACAGGGACCG